>NC_069507.1:163423791-163681291 GCF_027579735.1 Bombina bombina | reverse complement strand
TTAGTGTGTGTGTGCATATAAATGTGTGTGTATTAGTGTGTGTGTGTGTGCGCATGTGTGTGTGTGCATATAAATGTGTGTGTATTAGTGTGTGTGTGCATATAAATGTGTGTGTATTAGTGTGTGTGTGCATATAAATGTGTGTGTATTAGTGTGTGTGTGCATATAAATGTGTGTGTATTAGTGTGTGTGCATATAAATGTGTGTGTATTAGTGTGTGTGTGCATATAAATGTGTGTGTATTAGTGTGTGTGTGCATATAAATGTGTGTGTATTAGTGTGTGTGTGCATATAAATGTGTGTGTATTAGTGTGTGTGTGCATATAAATGTGTGTGTATTAGTGTGTGTTTGCTTGGAATGTAGAATGCAAAGAAAATTCAAACAATATTCAAGTTTTAAAGGGACATGACACCCCAAATTTTTCTTTTGTGATTCAGATAGAGCATACACCTTTAGACATCTTTCAAATTTACTTCTATTATATTAATTTTCTTGGCATCTATTGTTAAAAATCCTACCTCAGTAGGCAGCCATTCTGGGAGTTAGCTGCTAATTAGTGGCTGCACATACATGCCTCTTGTCATTGGTTTACCAATGTGATCAGCTAGCTCCCAGTAGTGCATTGCTGCTCCTTCAATAAATGATACCAAGAGAATAAAAAAATTATAATAGAAATACATTGCAAAGTCCTTAAGAAATGTTTGAACCATGAATAGGTTCATTTTGACTTTGCTGTCCCTTTAAGCAATAACTTAAAGTCACAGTGTAGTAGAATATTGTCTCCCCTTTAATGTGTTCACAATTATCCATTTTACCTTCTGGAGTGTATTAAATTGTTTACAAACATCTCCTTTACCTTTATTTTCTCATTTAAAAATGCTGATTTTGCCCACTGTACCCCTGCCTATACTGAACATTTCTGTCTTAAAGGGACAGTAAACACCTTGTAATTTAAAGACATTTCTGTTGTGTTGCTATAAAATAACATATCAACCAAGAAAACGTTTTTAAAAAAATGAACATCCTTTTTAATGCAATTTTTTTTTAACAATAGTAAAACTATTTGGAAGAGCGACAGGTTAGTCACTGTCATAAAGCTAGCATAAAGTGCATAGTTAGCAACTGTTATCAGTTAAAGCCAATTAAGGACAGTTATTTAGCAGAGTAAGCCTTGATAAGTCAGCGGGCTGCAGTTTAAGTTCTGTGCATAAAAAGGGGCAAAATAAATAAAGAGGTTTACATAAAAAGAGGGAAAATAAATAATGAAAATATACTGCAAAGTTGTTTTAATATGTAAAAGTAAACATTTTTTTTATACAAATCTCAAGGTGTTTACGATCCCTTTAATTTCAGGTTACAAAAAAACATGTAAACAAGAACTTTTTAGATAAAATAATGGTTCCAGTGAGGGGGTTGTGACAGAGGGGTACTAAAATGTTCCTTTTTTTTTCTCTCTAAAAATTGGCCTCTGAATAAACAGTTCTAAATAAGATAAGTAGGACTTTGTGTATATAGTGAGATAAGATAATGAGGCATTCTCTCCCTGCAAGATCAGCCCATTGTATAAGGTTGCGGTTTCAATTAGCAGAAGCAGGTATTTCATATACAAATATAAACCTAAAGGAACAATTTCCCATACTACTCTTATCTTTTGTGATTCAGACAGAGCATACCATTTTAAAAATGCTGATGCTATCTAGTGCTCTTGCAAGTGGATAACATTCTTGCAAAACTGCTGCCATATAGTGCTCCAGAAATGGGCTGGCCCCTAAGCATACATCCCTGCTTTTCAACAAAAGATACCAAGAGAATGAAGAAACATTGATAATTGAATTAAATTAGAAAGTTGTTTAAAATCGCATGTTTGATCTAAATCACAAAAGAAAATTTTTGGTTTTCATGTACCTTTAAGGGGAAGATAATTTTACTGTATAACGTCCCTTTAATTTGTCTATAAAAATTATAGAACATGGGGGGGGGGCAAAAACTGAAGTGCCATATTGTTCACTTTCATATAAGGAGCTTTAGAACCAAATTCTATTTATTACATTTTTACCGATGTGTGCAGTGAGCCATAGGGAATTACTTCCTAGAGTCCAGCAGCTGTTCACACACACAGCAAATACTTCTATTTCTAACATATAGTTATTATTACTCTAAAAACACGTTGGTGGTTTAGATTTTATTTTTGGTCACAAAAGTATATATATATATATATATATATATATATATATATATATATATATACACACACATATGTATATATATATATATTATAATATATAGCCAAATGTAATGTTATTGGGGTGGCAAATGTTTAACCCATTGAGTGCTAATGATGAATCAGAGCCGTCATTAGCACTCAACTCCTTTTTTTGCAATCTGGGGGCCCCCACCCGCTCCTACCCTGGCGATCGGGCCTGCATAGTGACAGGCATAGCCGGGGCTTCCCGTTACGTGTGGTGGCGGCACGCGCAATAACGTGATGACGTCACTGCGCAACTTTATTTAAAATTGTCAATACAAAGTATAGGGAAAGGGGGCATGCTGCTTATAAACCTGTATCTCAGGGATCTAAGCAGCTACAGACCACCAAGACCCACCATTGGAAAGGTAATTGCCTAACCTTTAATGGTATAAGTATTGAGGATCTGGGGGGAAAAATAAAAAAGTAAAAAAAAAAATAGTAAAAAACAGAAAAATATTAAATTCAACTTAGCACTCAAAGGGAGGGACAGTAAAGTTAAAATTAAACTTTCATGATTCAGATCGAGCATGCAATTTTAAACAACTTTCCAATATACTTCTGTTATCAAATTTGCTTAGTTCTCTTGGTATCTTTTATTGAAGAGTAAAACTAGGTAGGCTCATAAGAGCTCAGGAGTGTGCACGTGTCTTTAGTACTCTATGGCAGTAGTGTTTTGCAATATTGTATAACAAAGCTACAAATTATGTACAAATTGCATGCTCTATCCAAATCATAAAAGTTTAATGTTGACTTTACTGTCCCTTTAAGTATACTTGATAGTAATAACAAACGTCTGCATTAGGGATGTACATTCGTTTTGTTACAAATGCACATTCGTAACGAAAATCAGATATTCATTTTTGTCAATGAAAATGAATATCTGAATAAATGCACCTGGAAAATTTAAAGAAAAAAAAATATGCTGACGAAATTCGTCCGTATTCATTGATTTTCTTGAAATAACTTTTTAGGGGTACAATGATCACCCTAACTTTAGTGTAGGTCCTGGGACCCAAGCACACTAAGTCTCCCGTTAGTGCGGCCAGGGCTCTGTCAAGAAGAGGATCGGGTTAGCGTGCTCTCCAGAGCGCGATATGGTAAGTATTGTATCTACAGGATAAATTTGCACCTTTAGTTTTGAAATATTTACATTCAGTTTAAATTTTCTTGGCTGCACTTGTCTGCATTCATTACCTTTTCAACAAATGCTGAATGCCTGCTTAAAGGGACCGAACCACCTTGTATTTGTCTTGCAATAAATTAAAATAGTAGGTCAGTGTGAATTTTTTGAATATATGAACACCTTGTTTGCTGTAATTGTTTTTCAATGGACAAACTCCATCTACCACTTCCCTATTGTGAAGGAGCCAATTCAGACTGGATGCTGGAGAAGACACGCTTGCCATTGTCATTTTGCTTGTTGTGAAATCCCCATTGTTTTGCAGCACCTTATTTTATCATCTCTGCTGAGGCCAATAATGTACAGCGTACACTTCTAATTATCAGAAGTAGAAAACCCACATATTTTAAAGTTAAATTACAGGATAATGGAGCAAAATAAATAATGAAAGTATATTGCAAAGCTGTTTTGCTATACTGTACATAATCAGACATTTTTGAAGATAATCTTATTGCATTCAATGTTCCTTTAACATAAAATACAGTGTCTTAAAATATACAATAACTGCATCTCTTAATTTAAACAGACCTAAAAAATACAAGTAAAAAAAAATAAATTTGAGCAGAATAAACAGTGTCAATCAAATGGTAAATGTTACCTCTAAACATATGTTACAGGTGTACTTTATTACAAATAAGTACATTATAAAAAGTCTGTACTTTTTAACAAAATGTATCTCTTTTGTTAAAAGTGTCCATTTAACCTAGACTAATCCAGCTAACCAGAGAAAAATAAAAACTATACTGAATCAAAACCAGTGGCTTAAAGGGTCATTAAACAGATTTTTAACATGTAGATAATTTATATTAGAAATTATACATTTCTCAATATGCTAACAACATTTTTAGAATAGTGATATTTCAAAGCTTTCTAGGAATATATCTCTTAGTCTTGAGACTTACTAAAATCTGTAAGACATGTTGCAGGGTCAAGCATTAGCATATGTAAGTATAAAGAATACACTCCATACTCTTGATAGAGAATGAGAATTTTGTTTCTCAATGTTAACAGGAAAAGCAAGCAAACACATTGCTCCCTTTTCATTATCAGTAATTTAATTTTATAGGGGATTTCATTTTGAGTTTGACATCGATTTAATGTACTGACTTTCAAATAATAACGCCTAGATTTAGAGTTTTGCGGCCAAAGGGGTGCGTTAGCAAAGCATGTTTTTTCCCCCCCGCAGATCTTCAGGGGGGTAGTGTTAGGTTTATTTAAGGGGGGTTTGGGTTAGAGTAGGGGTATGTGGGTGGTGGGTTGAAATGTTGGGGGGTGGTATTTTGTTTTTTTTACAGGCAAAAGAGCTGATTTCTTTGGGGCATGACCCGCAAAAAGCCCTTTTAATGGCTGGTAAGGTAATAGAGCTGTTAACTATTTTAATTTAGATTAGGGTAGGGAATTTTTTTTATTTTGGGGGGCTTTGTTATTTTATTAGGGGGCTTAGAGTAGGTGTAATTAGCTTAAAATCCTTGTAATCTTTTTTTATTTTTTGTAATTTAGTGGGGTTTTTTTGTAATTTAGTTTAGTTTATTTAAATTGTAGGTACTTGTTAATTGATTTAATTAATTTATTGATAGTGTAGTGTAGTGTTAGGTTTAATTGTAATTTAGGTTAGGATTTATTTTACAGGTAATTTGGTAATTATTTTAACTAGGTAGCTATTAAATAGTAAATAACTATTTAATAGCTATTGTACCTAGTTAAAATAAATACAAAGTTGTATAGTTGCATAGTTTTAAATAGGAAGACTTTAGTTAATAATATTTAATTTATTTCGTTAGATTAAAATTATATTTAATTTAGGGGGTTGTTAGGGTTAGACTTAGCTTTAATACATTTATTAGAGTAGCGGCGAGGTCCGGTCGGCAGATTAGGGGTTAATACTTGAAGTTAGGTGTCGGCGATGTTAGTGAGGGCAGATTAGGGGTTAATAATATTTATTATAGGGTTTTTGAGGTGGGAGTGAGGCGGTTTAGGGGTTAATACATTTATTAGAGTAGCGGCGAGGTTCGGTCGGCAGATTAGGGGTTAATAAGTGTAGGTAGGTAGCGGCGACGTTGGGGGCAGCAGATTAGGGGTACACAGGGATAATGTAGGTGGCGACGGTGTGCGGTCGGCAGATTAGGGGTTAAAAATTTTATTATAGTGGCGGCGATGTGGGGTGACCTCGGTTTAAGGGTACACAGGTGTTAGTGTACTTTAGAGCACAGTAGTTAAGAGCTTTATAAACCGGCGTTAGCCCAGAAAGCTCTTAACTACTGACTTTTTTCTGCGGCTGGAGTCTTGTCGGTAGAGGGTCTACCGCTCACTTCAGCCAAGACTCTTAATACCAGCGTTAGGAAGATCCCATTGAAAAGATAGGCTATGCAATTGGCGTAAGGGGATCTGCGGTATGGAAAAGTTGCGGCTTGGAAGTGAGCGTTAGACCCTTTCCTGGCTGACTCTAAATACCAGCGGGCGGTAAAAAGCAGCGTTAGGAGCCCTTAACCCTGCTTTTGACGGCTAACGCAGAACTCTAAATCTAGGCGTAAATGTGTTAGGGTTTGTTAGATTTAATTTTGTAACATCCTATTGATTACATTTTACATGGAACATATATTTACTTATTACATGATGTAGCCCTTGATAATATGTCACATATTCATATTATATACAACCAATAAATTCTAGTTTTGCATGTGTACCTACCTTTTGGCAGACTTATGACAAAATCATACAGCATCTCTCCATCAGCAGGACGTGCCCATTCCTTGCTTGAATAAGTCCATTTTGTGGTTAAAAAAAAATAATAACATGGCCCTACACACCGCTGATGATTTATGTCTTGATATAAATAAAATGTTAAAGCCATGGATAAATGTATATAAAAACATTATTAACTAAAAAAATATATAAATTTAATTTGAGGTAGATTGAAGGGAATGGATTCATAGTTTGTTTTGTTTTTTAAGTTTATTTTAAACAGAACTTTCATCCAGCTTCTCCACCAGCTGAGTATGTTTCCTTTTTTCTAGAATCTTGCTGAGTTCCTCTGTAAATGAGTTGTATAATGGTGAGGAAGACTCCTCATTCTGTCTCAAAAGCATGTAACTGTTGCCATTCATTTTCCTTAACATGTTCGGGAGAGTTCCAATTCCATTGGTGAACTCAGACGGCAGTGGAGGAGGTGGGGGTGGAGGGGGCGGAGCACCTCTGCTAGGAGATGCTGTTGGTGCCTCACCAGGAATGATCTGTAGACATCCATCGGAGTAGCTGTTGTTCATGTTGTCCTCTGACTTTTCCTTGAAATTGCATGAAACTGTTTGCAACTCAACATTGTTACTCTGAGAGTTGCTCATAGCATATGTACCCTTCCGTTTGTGTTGGCACGACACATATAGTAAAACTATAGTGAGAACGATACACAGACCACCAAGAAAAGTAATGATGGATATGTAGACGACCTCCATCTTACGTGAGGTGAGGCTTGCTGCTGTTGGCAACTGGACCACTGGAGTAGATTCAGAATATGGTTTTTCTTTTGGGTGCTTCATCAGAATATTTAATGTATATACAGAAATTACAGACTGCAATCCTTGCTCTTCAGAAAAGCATTTGTATTCCCCAATGTGCTCCATTTGAGCGTCTGAAATCAGAAGGCCATCGATTCCTACTCTGAAGTGACCATCATTTTCTTCCACTTGGTCTGTGTCGTTTACTATCCACTGAACCCTGGCCAGATTAGACTTCAGGTCACATTGCAGAAGAACATCATCCCCTGTTAAAACAGTCCTTAACTTCTTGACAGAGTCAGCTATAATAAAAGAACAGATGTTTGTTAAGGCGGCGACTACATTTCTACTACTAAATAAAAAGATATAAACAATGTAGTAATAGAGATGATACAGAAGTCTGATCAATAGGAGGTTCAGGATTGATAACCGTATATATGTGCCGGCTCAATGAAGCCCGAAGAATGTGTTACGATTTCACTTGTCTTCTATCTCTGCTAAACACTACAAGGCCTAATATTGATCTGTCAGACTGAATTAGAAAATCCCAGATGATAAAAACTATGTTGCAGCACAGTAAAGTGATTTAAATGAAGGTGAATAATCACAGAAAAAGGCCACAATCTATATATGTTATAGGCATTCAAGCAAAAAGAAAATACATTCAGTTAGTAACATCAAATACCTGCTAATTATATGAGAAAATAGTGTGTCCATCAACAAAAGACACAAACACACACACACACACATATATATATATATAACAAGCACATCGTAATAAAAGCAGCAATGTACAAATAGATTAATAGATCTACAAATCACTAACATCGTGACTTTCTATAGAATGTATAGTCTATGGGCTAGATTACAAGTGGAGGGCTAAATATCGCTAGCGTGCAAGTGATATTAGCGCTCCACTTTGTGATACCAGCCCATGATAATGTGCGCTGGTATTACAAGTAAATCGCAATCCAATATGTATATAAGCATATACATATTTATTTACATTACGGTCTATGAGAACACACAGTTCCCATAGACTGCAATGTAAAAGCTCTTTTCAGTGCTGTTGTTTTCTAACACCCAATCCCCCCAACTTTAAAGCCCCAAAACTGCCTAGGGTCTTTTTTATTTATTTATGTTTTATTATATATATATATATATATATATATATATATATATATATATATATATATATATATATATATATATTCTTTTAATAAAAAAAATCTATAATGCCCTCTATTTTGAGGGCATTTGGGGCACTTTTAGAAAATTAACCAGAGATCGGATCTCTGTTTAATTTTCTGAGCGCTAATTGTTACCACAAGCTCGCTTGTAATGGCTGGTTAATTATCTTGCGCCTGCAAACAGGCAAATTTTCCTGTTTGTGGGAGCACAATAATTTAACGCTCCACTTGTAATCTAGCCCTGTATGTTAAAAGAAATCAAAAAATAATTAATGATGCTAAAAAAAGACATCTGTACATTAATCAGTGGTTAATGTTCTTTATTAGCCGTTGTGGGAGTAAACACAGGAGATTGGCATTCCTTTGCCACTGCCCACTACCCATTTAAGGTTAGTGCATCACTTCTATCTCACTTAGCATTTAAAACAAAAATTTACACATGCAAAATAATAAGAAATATATTAAACATACTGTTTATAATAAGGGGGCAATTTCTTGTTCCTTAAAAAATGAAAGTATATTGCAAAGTTGTTTTACTATATATAATTAAACATTTTTGAAGATAATCTTATTCTATTCTATGTTCCTTTAACATAAAATACAGTGGGGCCGAATCATTAGTCTGGCGGACATCGCTGAATGCCGACAGCATACGCAGTCTGAATTTAACATTGCACAAGCAGTTCTGGTGAACTGCTTGTGCAATGCCGTCCCCTGCAGATTCCCGGCCGCTAGCAGGGGGTGTAAATCAGCCCAATCGTATAGGATTGATGGATTGATGTCCGCAGCCTCAGAGGGGGCAAACCAGTTATGAAGCAGCGGTCTTAAGACTGCTGCTCCTTAACTGGTTTGCCCCCTCTGAGGCTGCGGACATCAATCCATCAATCCTATACGATTTAAACAGACAAGTAAAAAAATGTAAATATGGAGCAGAATAAACATTTTCAATCAAATGGTAATGCTACATCTAAACATATGTTACTTGTTCCTAAAAATTATTTTCTAAACCAGTGTGTATTTAACGCCTGCAAAGGGGTTAAACTGAAAAAGTCCGCTCTTGAGCAGCAATGCACTATGGAGACTTGGCTGAACAGATCTGGTGAGCCAATGACAAGAGGCATATGTGTATAGCCACCAATCATCAGCTAGCTCTCAGTAGGGGATTACTGCTTCTAAACCTACTTAAGTATGGTTTTTAACTAAGGATACCAAGAGAATTAAGTAAATTTGGTAATAGAATTACATTGAAATGTATCCTTAAATCGCACGAGGTCGGCTATATATATCTCCAAATAAGTGCCATAATAATGTAGTAACTTGACCTTGCATTTGTGATGCTCATTACAAATTTGGATAGTGTTCAGTCTTCCTGAGACAGGAAGTGTTAGGTATCAGATCCCCTAGGGTAAAAGTGCTTGTAGCAGCATCTGCTATAAGAGCAGCAGTGCCGTCTTTTTATACGATTGCGCTGGCAAAGATTCAGACTGTTTCTGAGCCACACAGGGCAGATAACAGAGGAACTTGCTACCCACTCATTAAGCTAAATGATTATCCACACAAGATTCTTTACTTCTGTTAAAGTTAAGCTAAAACCTTATTCTCCCTCGTGTTTTCTAGTATGATCATTAGAAAAATATAAGAGCAGTTTTCTGCAAGCGTGCAACACTGGTGTAATAAAATAAATAGAGCATTTACCCTCATCTGTGTAGTTGAAACATCCTCCATTACCATTCTGCATATCCTGCGTCATCTGTGCCCTGCAAGAAGCCAAAGAAAACAATTCACATTGTAAAACTGATGACAATTACAGAGCTGCGGTATATGGAAAGAGTTAGAAAGGACAAAGTTTAAAGTGGCAGTGTTTACTAAAATCAATAAGCTGCAAAGAAAAGCTAATGCAGAATATACCAAAATGTTAAAGGGGCAGTCAACACCAAAAACAGAATTTATGTTTACCTGATAAATTACTTTCTCCAACGGTGTGTCCGGTCCACGGCGTCATCCTTACTTGTGGGATATTCTCTTCCCCAACAGGAAATGGCAAAGAGCCCAGCAAAGCTGGTCACATGATCCCTCCTAGGCTCCGCCTACCCCAGTCATTCGACCGACGTTAAGGAGGAATATTTGCATAGGAGAAACCATATGATACCGTGGTGACTGTAGTTAAAGAAAATAAATTATCAGACCTGATTAAAAAAACCAGGGCGGGCCGTGGACCGGACACACCGTTGGAGAAAGTAATTTATCAGGTAAACATAAATTCTGTTTTCTCCAACATAGGTGTGTCCGGTCCACGGCGTCATCCTTACTTGTGGGAACCAATACCAAAGCTTTAGGACACGGATGAAGGGAGGGAGCAAATCAGGTCACCTAAATGGAAGGCACCACGGCTTGCAAAGCCTTTCTCCCAAAAATAGCCTCAGAAGAAGCAAAAGTATCAAACTTGTAAAATTTGGTAAAAGTGTGCAGTGAAGACCAAGTCGCTGCCCTACATATCTGATCAACAGAAGCCTCGTTCTTGAAGGCCCATGTGGAAGCCACAGCCCTAGTGGAATGAGCTGTGATTCTTTCGGCAGGCTGCCTTCCGGCAGTCTCGTAAGCCAATCTGATGATGCTTTTAATCCAAAAAGAGAGAGAGGTAGAAGTTGCTTTTTGACCTCTCCTTTTACCGGAATAAACAACAAACAAGGAAGATGTTTGTCTAAAATCCTTTGTAGCATCTAAATAGAATTTTAGAGCGCGAACAACATCCAAGTTGTGCAACAAACGTTCCTTCTTCGAAACTGGTTTCGGACACAGAGAAGGTACGATAATCTCCTGGTTAATGTTTTTGTTAGAAACAACTTTTGGAAGAAAACCAGGTTTAGTACGTAAAACCACCTTATCTGCATGGAACACCAGATAAGGAGGAGAACACTGCAGAGCAGATAGTTCCGAAACTCTTCTAGCAGAAGAAATTGCAACCAAAAACAAAACTTTCCAAGATAATAACTTAATATCAACGGAATGTAAGGGTTCAAACGGAACCCCCTGAAGAACTGAAAGAACTAAGTTGAGACTCCAAGGAGGAGTCAAAGGTTTGTAAACAGGCTTGATTCTAACCAGAGCCTGAACAAAGGCTTGAACATCTGGCACAGCTGCCAGCTTTTTGTGAAGTAACACAGACAAGGCAAAAATCTGTCCCTTCAGGGAACTTGCAGATAATCCTTTTTCCAATCCTTCCTGAAGGAAGGATAGAATCTTAGGAATCTTAACCTTGTCCCAAGGGAATCCTTTAGATTCACACCAACAGATATATTTTTTCCAAATTTTGTGGTAAATCTTTCTAGTTACAGGCTTTCTGGCCTGAACAAGAGTATCGATAACAGAATCTGAGAACCCTCGCTTCGATAAGATCAAGCGTTCAATCTCCAAGCAGTCAGCTGGAGTGAAACCAGATTCGGATGTTCGAACGGACCCTGAACAAGAAGGTCTCGTCTCAAAGGTAGCTTCCAAGGTGGAGCCGATGACATATTCACCAGATCTGCATACCAAGTCCTGCGTGGCCACGCAGGAGCTATCAAGATCACCGACGCCCTCTCCTGATTGATCCTGGCTACCAGCCTGGGGATGAGAGGAAACGGCGGGAACACATAAGCTAGTTTGAAGGTCCAAGGTGCTACTAGTGCATCCACTAGAGCCGCCTTGGGATCCCTGGATCTGGACCCGTAGCAAGGAACTTTGAAGTTCTGACGAGAGGCCATCAGATCCATGTCTGGAATGCCCCACAGCTGAGTGACTTGGGCAAAGATTTCCGGATGGAGTTCCCACTCCCCCGGATGCAATGTCTGACGACTCAGAAAATCCGCTTCCCAATTTTCCACTCCTGGGATGTGGATAGCAGACAGGTGGCAGGAGTGAGACTCCGCCCATAGAATGATTTTGGTCACTTCTTCCATCGCTAGGGAACTCCTTGTTCCCCCCTGATGGTTGATGTACGCAACAGTTGTCATGTTGTCTGATTGAAACCGTATGAACTTGGCCCTCGCTAGCTGAGGCCAAGCCTTGAGAGCATTGAATATCGCTCTCAGTTCCAGAATATTTATCGGTAGAAGAGATTCTTCCCGAGACCAAAGACCCTGAGCTTTCAGGGATCCCCAGACCGCGCCCCAGCCCATCAGACTGGCGTCGGTCGTGACAATGACCCACTCTGGTCTGCGGAATGTCATCCCTTGTGACAGGTTGTCCAGGGACAGCCACCAACGGAGTGAGTCTCTGGTCCTCTGATTTACTTGTATCTTCGGAGACAAGTCTGTATAGTCCCCATTCCACTGACTGAGCATGCACAGTTGTAATGGTCTTAGATGAATGCGCGCAAAAGGAACTATGTCCATTGCCGCTACCATCAAACCTATCACTTCCATGCACTGCGCTATGGAAGGAAGAGGAACGGAATGAAGTATCCGACAAGAGTCTAGAAGTTTTGTTTTTCTGGCCTCTGTCAGAAAAATCCTCATTTCTAAGGAGTCTATTATTGTTCCCAAGAAGGGAACCCTTGTTGACGGAGATAGAGAACTCTTTTCCACGTTCACTTTCCATCCGTGAGATCTGAGAAAGGCCAGGACAATGTCCGTGTGAGCCTTTGCTTGAGGAAGGGACGACGCTTGAATCAGAATGTCGTCCAAGTAAGGTACTACAGCAATGCCCCTTGGTCTTAGCACAGCTAGAAGGGACCCTAGTACCTTTGTGAAAATCCTTGGAGCAGTGGCTAATCCGAAAGGAAGCGCCACGAACTGGTAATGCTTGTCCAGGAATGCGAACCTTAGGAACCGATGATGTTCCTTGTGGATAGGAATATGTAGATACGCATCCTTTAAATCCACCGTGGTCATGAATTGACCTTCCTGGATGGAAGGAAGAATAGTTCGAATGGTTTCCATCTTGAACGATGGAACCTTGAGAAACTTGTTTAAGATCTTGAGATCTAAGATTGGTCTGAACGTTCCCTCTTTTTTGGGAACTATGAACAGATTGGAGTAGAACCCCATCCCTTGTTCTCCTAATGGAACAGGATGAATCACTCCCATTTTTAACAGGTCTTCTACACAATGTAAGAATGCCTGTCTTTTTATGTCTGAAGACAACTGAGACCTGTGGAACCTCCCCCTTGGGGGAAGCCCTTTGAATTCCAGAAGATAACCTTGGGAGACTATTTCTAGCGCCCAAGGATCCAGAACATCTCTTGCCCAAGCCTGAGCGAAGAGAGAGAGTCTGCCCCCCACCAGATCCGGTCCCGGATCGGGGGCCAACATTTCATGCTGTCTTGGTAGCAGTGGCAGGTTTCTTGGCCTGCTTTCCCTTGTTCCAGCCTTGCATTGGTCTCCAAGCTGGCTTGGCTTGAGAAGTATTACCCTCTTGCTTAGAGGACGTAGCACTTTGGGCTGGTCCGTTTCTACGAAAGGGACGAAAATTAGGTTTATTTTTTGCCTTGAAAGGCCGATCCTGAGGAAGGGCGTGACCCTTACCCCCAGTGATATCAGAGATAATCTCTTTCAAGTCAGGGCCAAACAGCGTTTTCCCCTTGAAAGGAATGTTAAGTAGCTTGTTCTTGGAAGACGCATCAGCTGACCAAGATTTCAACCAAAGCGCTCTGCGCGCCACAATAGCAAACCCAGAATTCTTAGCCGCTAACCTAGCCAATTGCAAAGTGGCGTCTAGGGTGAAAGAATTAGCCAATTTGAGAGCATTGATTCTGTCCATAATCTCCTCATAAGGAGGAGAATCACTATCGACCGCCTTTATCAGCTCATCGAACCAGAAACACGCGGCTGTAGCGACAGGGACAATGCATGAAATTGGTTGTAGAAGGTAACCTTGCTGAACAAACATCTTTTTAAGCAAACCTTCTAATTTTTTATCCATAGGATCTTTGAAAGCACAACTATCCTCTATGGGTATAGTGGTGCGTTTGTTTAAAGTGGAAACCGCTCCCTCGACCTTGGGGACTGTCTGCCATAAGTCCTTTCTGGGGTCGACCATAGGAAACAATTTTTTAAATATGGGGGGAGGGACGAAAGGAATACCGGGCCTTTCCCATTCTTTATTAACAATGTCCGCCACCCGCTTGGGTATAGGAAAAGCTTCTGGGAGCCCCGGGACCTCTAGGAACTTGTCCATTTTACATAGTTTCTCTGGGATGACCAACTTGTCACAATCATCCAGAGTGGATAATACCTCCTTAAGCAGAATGCGGAGATGTTCCAACTTAAATTTAAACGTAATCACATCAGGTTCAGCTTGTTGAGAAATGTTCCCTGAATCAGTAATTTCTCCCTCAGACAAAACCTCCCTGGCCCCATCAGACTGGTTTAGGGGCCCTTCAGAACCATTATTATCAGCGTCGTCATGCTCTTCAGTATCTAAAACAGAGCAGTCGCGCTTACGCTGATAAGTGTTCATTTTGGCTAAAATGTTTTTGACAGAATTATCCATTACAGCCGTTAATTGTTGCATAGTAAGGAGTATTGGCGCGCTAGATGTACTAGGGGCCTCCTGAGTGGGCAAGACTCGTGTAGACGAAGGAGGGAATGATGCAGTACCATGCTTACTCCCCTCACTTGAGGAATCATCTTGGGCATCATTGTCATTGTCACATAAATCACATTTATTTAAATGAATAGGAATTCTGGCTTCCCCACATTCAGAACACAGTCTATCTGGTAGTTCAGACATGTTAAACAGGCATAAACTTGATAACAAAGTACAAAAAACGTTTTAAAATAAAACCGTTACTGTCACTTTAAATTTTAAACTGAACACACTTTATTACTGCAATTGCGAAAAAATATGAAGGAATTGTTCAAAATTCACCAAATTTTCACCACAGTGTCTTAAAGCCTTAAAAGTATTGCACACCAAATTTGGAAGCTTTAACCCTTAAAATAACGGAACCGGAGCCGTTTTTAACCTTAACCCCTTTACAGTCCCTGGTATCTGCTTTGCTGAGACCCAACCAAGCCCAAAGGGGAATACGATACCAAATGACGCCTTCAGAAAGTCTTTCCTAAGTATCAGAGCTCCTCTCACATGCGACTGCATGTCATGCCTCTCAAAAACAAGTGCGCAACACCGGCGCGAAAATGAGGCTCTGCCTATGATTTGGGAAAGCCCCTAAAGAATAAGGTGTCTAAAACAGTGCCTGACGATATTATTATATCAAAATACCCAGATTAAATGATTCCTCAAGGCTAAATATGTGTTAATAATGAATCGATTTAGCCCAGAAAAAGTCTACAGTCTTAATAAGCCCTTGTGAAGCCCTTATTTACGATCTTAATAAACATGGCTTACCGGATCCCATAGGGAAAATGACAGCTTCCAGCATTACATCGTCTTGTTAGAATGTGTCATACCTCAAGCAGCAAGAGACTGCTCACTGTTCCCCCAACTGAAGTTAATTGCTCTCAACAGTCCTGTGTGGAACAGCCATGGATTTTAGTGACGGTTGCTAAAATCATTTTCCTCATACAAACAGAAATCTTCATCTCTTTTCTGTTTCTGAGTAAATAGTACATACCAGCACTATTTTAAAATAACAAACTCTTGATTGAATAATAAAAACTACAGTTAAACACTAAAAAACTCTAAGCCATCTCCGTGGAGATGTTGCCTGTACAACGGCAAAGAGAATGACTGGGGTAGGCGGAGCCTAGGAGGGATCATGTGACCAGCTTTGCTGGGCTCTTTGCCATTTCCTGTTGGGGAAGAGAATATCCCACAAGTAAGGATGACGCCGTGGACCGGACACACCTATGTTGGAGAAATTGTTATTCTTTAATAAGAAAGATAATGCCTTTACTACCCATTCCCCAGCTTTGCACAACCAACATTGTTGGTTTCTAAGTCCTTACAGGCCGTCACTTATCTGAGTGCATTTTTATTAGCTTTTCACAACAAGAAACTGCTAATTCATGTGAGCTATATAGATAACATTGTGCTCTCTCTGGTGGAGTTGTGCAGGACACTGCATTAGTTGGATAAAATGCAAGTCAATAGATAATAAATTAATAGCCATGTGATAAGGGGGCTGTCAGAAGAGGCTTAGATACAATGTAATCACAGAGGTTAAAAGTCTATTAATATAACCATGTTGGCTGTGCAAAACCGGTGAATAGGTATTAAAAGGATTATATTTCTTTTTAAACAATAACATTTCTGGAGTTGACTGCCCCTTTAAGACAATATAATCCATTGGATACCAAAAGGGGCTGTAAAACTGAGCACAAGAAAATGCTGAAATCCCATTTACCAGATAAAAGAACATGAATCTATCTTTTTCTTCCATGGTTCAGATAGAATGTACAACTGTAAAAAAAACAAAAAACTTAAAGGGACAGTCCAATTGTTTTCTTTATTGTTTAAAAAGATAGATAATGCCTTTAACTACCCATTTCCAGCTTTGCATAACCAACTTTGTTATATTAATATACTTTCTAACCTCTATGATTCCCTGTTGCTAAGCCCCATTAGGCCACCCCTTATTTCAGTGCTTTTTAAATCTTGCACAACAGCTAGACAGTGCTAGTTCATGTGTGCCATATAGATAGCATTGTGCTCACTCCCATGAAGAATGATAATGGTTATAAAAGAACCAGCACTGATTGGCTAAAATGCAAGATTGTAAAAAGCACTGAGATAAGGGCAACCTGCAGAGGCTTAGAGGTAAAAAGTATATTAAAGGGATAGTCAACAAAAAGATAGATAATCCCTTTATTACCCATTCCCCAGTTTTGCACAACCAACATGGTTCTATTAATATACTTTTAACCTCTGTTATTACCTTGTATCTAAGCCTCTTTTGGCAGCCCCCTGATCACATGGCTATTTCTTTATGATCTATTGACTTGTATTTTAGCCAATTAGTGCAGTGTCATCCACAACTTCACAGGAGAGAGCACAATGTTATCTATATGGCCCACATGGATTAGCAGTCTCCTGTTGTGAAAAGCTAATAAAAAAGCATGTGATAAGAGGCTGTCTGTAGTGGCTTAGAAACAGGCAGAAATTTAGAGGTTTAAATGTTATAAAGTATATTAATATAACAATTTTGGTTGTGCAAAGCTCGGGAATGGGTAGTAAAGACATTATCTATCTTTTTAAACAACAACAATTTTGGTGTTGAATGACCCTTTAATATAGCAGTGCAAAAGTGGGGAATGGGTAAAAAAGGGATTGTGTTTTTAAACAATGACAATTTTCAAATAGACTGGTATGCTCTTCAACAAGAGAATTAAACACATTTGATAACAGGGGTAACCTTGATTATTTTTTTAAATTCTACAATTTATCTGAATCCTGAAAGAAGAATTTTAAGTTTCCTGTCGCTTTAAATGAACAGGGATGTAGTTAAGTGTTTTCTTTTCACATTTTTATGAAGATTAAAAAAAACAGCAAAATGTCAGTTTGGTCTCAAGTGATTTTTAAAGGATAATAATAGTTGAAAAAATGTACATGCTTTAATTTTTTTAGCACGCCGTTTTAAAACTAGTGACCCTACACTACTGTGTGTTTAACCCCAGCAAAAAGGTTAAACACACAATAGAAGTTTTGCTCAGGTCCTGCAGAGCACTGCTGGACCCAAGCAGAAACTACTCCATTCAGCAGCACTAACCGCATGACTTGACTCAGCTGTGTGACTAGCGTTGCTGATTGGATAAGCAGCGGTTTCTGCTCTGAACCAGCAGTGCTCTGAGGGTCCCAATCAATACTTCTACTGTGGGTTTAACCTCTTTGCAGTGGTTAAACACACAGTAGTGTAGGGTCGCTAGTCTTAAAATGACAAGCTCTAATGAAATACAGCATGTATTTTTTTTATTTTTTTTTACTATTATGGCCCTTTAAGGGAAATTAAAGTCACAAATTTCTTTGTTGCATCTAAAACTGCTGTTATATAGTTTAGTGCATCCTCGTTTAGATGAAACAAAGAAAACATTTACAATAATTTCCCTTTAACACAGTCTGTGTCTATTAAAACCCCTAATTTATAACGAGAGAAAAAAATGGCTGTCGGGTTGAAGTTTACCGCTTTAATTAGATCATGCTGTAAATGAGCCTTTTTATTCTTTTTTGTCCACCCACTACTTGTTTGTCTGAGCAGCATCAAAAGTACATTACCTTAAACATCTTGCTTCATATTATGTATATTATACAACTAATGATGTCTGGTATAATAAAGCAAAATCAACAAAGAGCAGTGGCCAGAGAAAATTATTAATAAGTAGTTTTGAAATCACAATCAATTTAAACAGACATTCTGATGCGCATTTTAACTGCCATAATTAATTACAGTATGCAGTGTTTGCATTACTGACCATAGCTATGTGTTTACTTGTGAGATTAACCCCTTACTTGGGAGCTGCAGCATTATAACTTCCAAGGTGCAATGCTTGTGATTCCCAAGGGGGGGCTAACTATATGTTTGCCTGCTGTAACACAGTTATCAAGGTTCAATATTGCAATATGTTTTATTTGTTGCAATACAGTAGCGGACCTACTCAACAGAGGGCCCTGGTGCAAAAAATGGTGTACCCCCCCCCCCCCAAAGGTAACTCAGCAGCAAGCAATAGTAATAATATAGATAGATCACAGATAGATCTGCAAGCTACACTAATAAAAGGCTCCCCTGCATCAGTATTATACAGATTGTGCACATGTCTATGTATAGACTAGCTGTTAAGCCACACCCTCTGCACCTGGGACCCGTTGCCACTGCCCCTGCAGCACCAACAGTAGCTCCGCCCCTGTAGCAATAAGATATTGACACTATCCTCAGAATGAACCATGTTCTTTGCATACAGAGAATAAAACATGCATGCAGTTGTATATTCAGTTTTTGTGCTGATTTCCCAATCCTTATCAATTGTTTTCTCATATATGTCTGACATAATTATCATAGCTGTAAGCCAGAGACCAATGGAGGGAATGCAATCCCACTAGACTACCAGGGATCATTCATTTCTCATACAATTAATAAATAAAACATCTTGATAGCATAGAAGTGGGAACTCATCAGGCCATAGACACAGCCTTTAAAATGTATTTCCTCCACCCTAATCATGCTGCCCTAGGCCCAGTCCTAGTTGGCATAAATATGTCCCTGTGTCAAAGATTCAATTTATTTTTTGCAGAAATTTCCCTTTTGTTCATATTGGAAGCTCCGGTTTATTTTCACCTGTAGTGTGATTTCTTCTCCTTTATGCAGGTTTTAAGCGAAAGTATTTACAGAAAAAATTATTCCATAAATTGATATCTAGAAAGTGTTAAGACATTGTATGTACAATACAATAAATATTTTCATGATAAAAACAGATTTGTAGCAGAGAAATCCCAGGTTTAATAAACCCAGTGTGATTTAGAAGCATCATCCAGCATAAAAAAAATATGAAAAAATATTGTAAGAACATTTTTACCATTTCCATAAGATAGGGTTAATTAATACCATTCATAGTGTTTGTTATTAACAATGTAACTGATGGTGTCCCTGCTCTCTCAAGCAGTCAAGGGGTAAATTATTAACGGAAACTAAATATGACAAATTAACGCTTGAAACAAAGTCATAATTTCTTTTGCAATTGGCTGATTTTCGTAATTCACACTACGTATGTTTAATAATTTACAGTGTTACAGACATCTATCTAAAACATTATTTATTCTACTGCATGGTTTCCACAAGCTGATTTATTGCTCACAAAAAAAAATATTATGCTACTTTAAACAAATTCTTGACTGATTAAATTGTAGCAATTAATTATTAAACATAATATATTGAAAGGAAAATCACACTGTTAATATTTTACAAAACATAACACTTAGAAATGTAATTTTTTTTATACTAAAGCAAAATGGTATATTTCCAGTTGTAACAACATGCCTCTTGTAGTTAAAAGGACCATCCCTTCAGAGAGATGCATTCTGTGCTCTCCTAAGAATGGGCAAATATGACTGCCTATTTGTCTTTAACTTACTAAACACTAAGCCAGCTCATGTTACTCTAGAAGATTTGTGACAGCAAGCTAGATATGGATTCCTGCTAAAACCCCCAGCCACCTTGTAGGGCTGTGACAGGAAGTAATGTACACTGCACAAATGAAGTTTAAAAAAAGAAAAATGTAAAAATCCTTTTAGAATGATGAATAATACATATTGAAGTGACTGCTTTATTTTTTTTTATTACAACAATTAGGGCTAGAATTATAAAGCACTTTGACTGCAGGTTCACACAAGCAAACCTGCAGTCACGATTTATCAAGCAGCGGTCATGAGACTGCTGCTTCCCTACCCTGTTCTCCACCTCTTAGTTGGAGTATTTCTGTCTGTCTCTTCTGACTAGGGAGAATGACAGCTCCTGTTGAACGTGATTAACTGTGCACGGGCAGAGTTGCACGCAAGCGCAAAGGAGCACTCTTGTGCAATGTTAAATGCGACAAGTGAATTGCTGCCCGCCAGAGGAGAGCTCGGACAGACAGGGGCATATATGTCCGCCCCTGTCTGCCATGGAATAATAAATTGAGATCTTAGACTGTTTTATATCCCTTTAAGAACAGATATATACAATAATCACTGTGCAATGTGTAGGAATGTGAAAGTTCTGCATTCCATGGAATACTCTAGCCTATCTGGGTGGAGGAGGGGATAAAAACTATTAGGGCTATTAGACTAGGTTTAATTTTTATTATTTTTATTATTTTATTTTTTTGTAATCTTCGATTTTTTATTTTTTGTAATGTTAGATTATTTAACATTTTCGTAATTTTAGTCTTAGTTTTTGTTTTAAGTTTTTTTAAATTTTTTCGTAGTTTTTTTATTTTATTTTTTTAAATAGTAATGTTAGGTTAAATTTATAGTTTAATCTTAGGTTGGTTTTTTTTCCACAGGTAAGTTTTTATTTATTTTAAGATAGTTATATTTTAAGTTTAATTTAAGGTTTGGTGGGTGTTAGGTGAAGGGGTTTATAGATTAATTTAGTGTTTTGCGATGTGGGGGCCGGCGGTTTAGGGGTTAATAGTTTTTTTTATAGTAGTAGTGATGTGGGGGGCTGGGAGTTTAGGGGTTAATAGGTTTAGTTTAGTGTTGGCTATGTGGGTGGGCGGCGGATTAGGGGATAATAGGTAGTTTATGGGTGTTGTGTACTTTAGCTTTTTTGTTATGAGTTTTGTGAAAAAATTTTGTTTCCCAAAATCCATAACTACTGGTCTCAGATTGCGGAATGGATTGTGGCAGTATAAGCTATAACGCTAGCGTTATAGTCGGACTGCACAACCTGTTATACGGGCGTAATGAAAATCTCACACTCAAAAACATAATTTATGCTTACCTGATAAATTCCTTTCTTCTGTTGTGTGATCAGTCCACGGGTCATCATTACTTCTGGGATATAACTCCTCCCCAACAGGAAATGCAAGAGGATTCACCAGCAGAGCTGCATATAGCTCCTCCCCTCTACGTCAGTCCCAGTCATTCGACCAAGAATCAACGAGAAAGGAGTAACCAAGGGTGAAGTGGTGACTGGAGTATAATTTAAAAGATATTTACCTGCCTTAAAACAGGGCGGGCCGTGGACTGATCACACAACAGAAGAAAGGAATTTATCAGGTAAGCATAAATTATGTTTTCTTCTGTTATGTGTGATCAGTCCACGGGTCATCATTACTTCTGGGATACCAATACCAAAGCAAAAGTACACGGATGACGGGAGGGATAGGCAGGCTCATTATACAGAAGGAACCACTGCCTGAAGAACCTTTCTCCCAAAAATAGCCTCCGAAGAAGCAAAAGTGTCAAATTTGTAAAATTTGGAAAAAGTATGAAGCGAAGACCAAGTTGCAGCCTTGCAAATCTGTTCAACAGAGGCCTCATTCTTAAAGGCCCAAGTGGAAGCCACAGCTCTAGTGGAGTGAGCTGTAATTCTTTCAGGAGGCTGCTGTCCAGCAGTCTCATAGGCTAAACGTATTATGCTACGAAGCCAAAAAGAGAGAGAGGTAGCAGAAGCTTTTTGACCTCTCCTCTGTCCAGAATAAACGACAAACAGGGAAGAAGTTTGGCGAAAATCTTTAGTTGCCTGCAAGTAGAACTTGAGGGCACGAACTACATCCAGATTGTGTAGAAGACGTTCCTTCTTTGAAGAAGGATTTGGGCACAAGTATGGAACAACAATCTCTTGATTGATGTTCCTGTTAGTGACTACCTTAGGTAAGAACCCAGGTTTAGTACGCAGAACTACCTTGTCTGAGTGAAAAATCAGATAAGGAGAATCACAATGTAAGGCTGATAACTCAGAGACTCTTCGAGCCGAGGAAATAGCCATTAAAAACAGAACTTTCCAAGATAACAATTTTATATCAATGGAATGAAGGGGTTCAAACGGAACACCCTGTAAAACGTTAAGAACTAAGTTTAAACTCCATGGCGGAGCAACAGCTTTAAACACAGGCTTGATCCTAGCTAAAGCCTGACAGAAAGCCTGGACGTCTGGATTCTCTGACAGACGCCTGTGTAACAAGATGGACAGAGCTGAAATCTGTCCCTTTAATGAACTAGCTGATAAACCCTTTTCTAAACCTTCTTGTAGAAAAGACAATATCCTAGCGATCCTAACCTTACTCCAGGAGTAACCTTTGGATTCGCACCAGTATAGGTATTTACGCCATATTTTATGGTAAATCCTTCTGGTAACAGGCTTCCTAGCCTGTATCAGGGTATCAATAACCGACTCAGAAAAACCACGTTTTGATAAAATCAAGCGTTCAATTTCCAAGCAGTCAGCTTCAGAGAAGTTAGATTTTGATGTTTGAATGGACCCTGTATCAGAAGGTCCTGTCTTAGAGGTAGAGACCAAGGCGGACAGGATGACATGTCCACTAGATCTGCATACCAAGTCCTGCGTGGCCATGCAGGCGCTATTAGAATCACTGATGCTCTCTCCTGTTTGATTTTGGCAATCAATCGAGGAAGCAGCAGGAAGGGTGGAAACACATAAGCCATCCCGAAGTTCCAAGGTGCTGTCAAAGCATCTATCAGAACCGCTCCCGGATCCCTGGATCTGGACCCGTAGCGAGGAAGTTTGGCGTTCTGGCGAGACGCCATGAGATCTATCTCTGGTTTGCCCCAACGTCGAAGTATTTGGGCAAAGACCTCCGGATGAAGTTCCCACTCCCCCGGATGAAAAGTCTGGCGACTCAAGAAATCCGCCTCCCAGTTCTCCACTCCCGGGATGTGGATTGCTGACAGGTGGCAAGAGTGAGACTCTGCCCAGCGAATTATCCTTGATACTTCCATCATTGCTAGGGAGCTTCTTGTCCCTCCCTGATGGTTGATGTAAGCTACAGTCGTGATGTTGTCCGACTGAAACCTGATGAACCCCCGAGTTGTTAATTGGGGCCAAGCCAGAAGGGCATTGAGAACTGCTCTCAATTCCAGAATGTTTATTGGAAGGAGACTCTCCTCCTGATTCCATAGTCCCTGAGCCTTCAGAGAATTCCAGACAGCGCCCCAACCTAGTAGGCTGGCGTCTGTTGTTACAATTGTCCAGTCTGGCCTGCTGAATGGCATCCCCCTGGACAGGTGTGGCCGATAAAGCCACCATAGAAGAGAATTTCTGGTCTCTTGATTCAGATTCAGAGTAGGGGACAAATCTGAGTAATCCCCATTCCACTGACTTAGCATGCACAATTGCAGCGGTCTGAGGTGTAGGCGTGCAAAAGGTACTATGTCCATTGCCGCTACCATTAAGCCGATCACCTCCATGCATTGAGCTACTGACGGGTGTTGAATGGAATGAAGGACACGGCATGCATTTTGAAGCTTTGTTAACCTGTCTTCTGTCAGGTAAATCTTCATTTCTACAGAATCTATAAGAGTCCCCAAGAATGGAACTCTTGTGAGAGGAAAAAGAGAACTCTTCTTTTCGTTCACTTTCCATCCATGCGACCTTAGAAATGCCAGAACTAGCTCTGTATGAGACTTGGCAGTTTGAAAGCTTGAAGCTTGTATTAGAATGTCGTCTAGGTACGGAGCTACCGAAATCCCTCGCGGTCTTAGTACCGCCAGAAGGGCACCCAGAACCTTTGTGAAGATTCTTGGAGCCGTAGCCAATCCGAATGGAAGAGCTACAAACTGGTAGTGCCTGTCTAAGAAGGCAAACCTTAGATACCGGTGATGATCTTTGTGGATCGGTATGTGAAGGTAAGCATCTTTTAAATCCACTGTGGTCATGTACTGACCCTTTTGGATCATGGGTAAGATTGTCCGAATAGTTTCCATTTTGAACGATGGAACTCTTAGGAATTTGTTTAGAATCTTTAAATCTAAGATTGGCCTGAAAGTTCCCTCTTTTTTGGGAACCACAAACAGGTTTGAGTAGAACCCTTGTCCTTGTTCCGACCGCGGAACCGGATGGATCACACCCATTAATAACAGATCTTGTACACAGCGTAGAAACGCTTCTTTCTTTATCTGGTTTGTTGACAACCTTGACAGATGAAATCTCCCTCTTGGGGGAGATAATTTGAAGTCTAGAAGGTATCCCTGAGATATGATCTCTAGTGCCCAGGGATCCTGAACATCTCTTGCCCAGGCCCGGACGAAGAGAGAAAGTCTGCCCCCCACTAGATCCGGTCCCGGATCGGGGGCTTTCGGTTCATGCTGTCTTTGGGGCAGCAGCAGGTTTCCTGGCCTGCTTGCTCTTGTTCCAGGACTGGTTAGGCTTCCAGCCTTGCCTGTAACGAGCAACAGCTCCTTCCTGTTTTGGTGCAGTGGAGGTTGATGCTGCTCCTGTTTTGAAATTCCGAAAGGGACGAAAATTAGACTGTCTAGCCTTAGCTTTGGCTTTGTCTTGAGGTAGGGCGTGGCCCTTACCTCCTGTAATGTCAGCGATAATTTCTTTCAAACCGGGCCCAAATAAAGACTGCCCCTTGAAAGGTATATTAAGTAATTTGGACTTAGAAGTAACATCAGCTGACCAGGATTTTAGCCACAGCGCCCTACGTGCCTGTATGGCGAATCCTGAGTTCTTAGCCGTAAGCTTGGTTAAATGTACTACGGCCTCCGAAATGAATGAATTAGCTAGTTTAAGGACTCTAAGCCTGTCCGTAATGTCGTCTAGCGTAGATGAACTAAGGTTCTCTTCCAGAGACTCAATCCAAAATGCTGCCGCAGCCGTAATCGGCGCGATACATGCAAGGGGTTGCAATATAAAACCTTGTTGAACAAACATTTTCTTAAGGTAACCCTCTAATTTTTTATCCATTGGATCTGAAAAAGCACAGCTATCCTCCACCGGGATAGTGGTACGCTTAGCTAAAGTAGAAACTGCTCCCTCCACCTTAGGGACCGTTTGCCATAAGTCCCGAGTGGTGGCGTCTATTGGAAACATCTTTCTAAATATTGGAGGGGGTGAGAACGGCACACCGGGTCTATCCCACTCCTTAGTAACAATTTCAGTTAGTCTCTTAGGTATAGGAAAAACGTCAGTACTCGCCGGTACCGCAAAGTATTTATCCAACCTACACAGTTTCTCTGGTATTGCAACGGTGTTACAATCATTGAGAGCTGCTAAGACCTCCCCTAGTAATACACGGAGGTTCTCCAATTTAAATTTAAAATTTTGAAATATCTGAATCCAATCTGTTTGGATCAGAACCGTCACCCACAGAATGAAGCTCTCCGTCCTCATGCTCTGCAAGCTGTGACGCAGTATCAGACATGGCCCTAGTATTGTCAGCGCACTCTGTTCTCACCCCAGAGTGATCACGCTTGCCTCTTAGTTCTGGTAATTTAGACAAAACTTCAGTCATAACAGTAGCCATATCTTGTAATGTTATCTGTAATGGCCGCCCAGATGTACTAGGCGCCATAATATCACGCACCTCCCGGGCGGGAGATGCAGGTACTGCCGCGTGAGGCGAGTTAGTCGGCATAACTCTCCCCTCGCTGTTTGGTGAAATTTGTTCACATTGTACAGATTGACTTTTATTTAAAGTAGCATCAATACAGTTAGTACATAAATTTCTATTGGGCTCCACCTTGGCATTGGAACAAATGACACAGATATCTTCCTCTGAGTCAGACATGTTTAACACACTAGTAATAAACTTGCAACTTGGTTATAATCTTTTTTAGCAAAAACGTACTGTGCCTCAAAGAGGTACTAAACGATTAAATGACAGTTGAAATAATGAACTGAAAAACAGTTATAGCATCAAACTTTAAAACAACACAACTTTTAGCAAAGGTTTGTTCCCATTAGTAAAATAACAATAATTAAATTTGACATAAAAATTACAGAGCAACGTTTTTATTCACAGTCAATATAAAATTCTCACAGCTCTGCTGAGAGAATCTACCTCCCTCCAAAGAAGTTTGAAGACCCCTGAGATCTGTCAGAGATGAACCGGATCATGCAGGAAATATAAGAGTAACTGACTGGAATTTTTTGATGCGTAGCAAAGAGCGCCAAAAACGGCCCCTCCCCCTCACACACAGCAGTGAAGAGAAACGAAACTGTCACAATTAAAAGCAAACAACTGCCAAGTGGAAAATAATGCCCAAATATTTATTCACTCAGTACCTCAGCAATGTAAACGATTCTACATTCCAGCAAAAACGTTTAACATGATAAATACTTATTAAAAGGATTAGTGACTTTTAACAGAGTAGTTCCGGTGAAATACCATCCCCAGAATACTGAAGTGTATACATACATGTCATTATAACGGTATGGCAGGATTTTCTCATCAATTCCATTCAGAAAATAAAAACTGCTACATACCTCAATGCAGATTCATCTGCCCGCTGTCCCCTGATCTGAAGCTTTTACCTCCCTCAGATGGCCGAGAACAGCAATATGATCTTAACTACTCCGGTTAAAATCATAGTAAAAAACTCTGGCAGATTCTTCCTCAAACTCTGCCAGAGAAGTAATAACACGCTCCGGTGCTATTGTAAAATAACAAACTTTTGATTGAAGTCATAAAAACTAAGTATAATCACCATAGTCCTCTCACACATCCTATCTAGTCGTTGGGTGCAAGAGAATGACTGGGACTGACGTAGAGGGGAGGAGCTATATGCAGCTCTGCTGGTGAATCCTCTTGCATTTCCTGTTGGGGAGGAGTTATATCCCAGAAGTAATGATGACCCGTGGACTGATCACACATAACAGAAGAAAGCCATTTTTTGAGTGCGGAATAGAGAGTTGCCTAAAGGCTAAAATGCTAGCAGTATAGCTGTATCGCCGCAACTTGTAAAATGGGAGACCTGCATATTCCGTGCGCAATGGCCAATTTTTTAGCGGTATAGCCATACCGCAACACTTATAATCTTGCTTATAGATTCCATATGTGTCCAAAGTTGTTATTGCGGTATCAGAACACATGGCCCAGTAGAGTAGGCCATTCTATTTACAGTTGTGCTCATAATTTTACATACCCTGGCAGAATTTATGATTTTTCAGAGAATATGAATGATAACACAAAAACTTTTCTTTCACTCATGGTTAGTGTTTGGCTGAAGCCATTTATTATCAATCAACTGTGTTTTCTCTTTTTAAATCATAAAGGCAACAGAAACTACCAAAATGACCCTGATCAAAAGTTTACATACCCTGGTGATTTTGGCCTGATAACATGCACACACAAGTTGACACAAGGGGGTTTGAATGGCTATTAAAGGTAACCATCCTCACCTGTGATCTGTTTTCTTGTAATTAGAGTGTGTGTATAAAAGGTCAATGAGTTTCTGGACTCCTGACAGACCCTTGCATCTTTCATCCAGTGCTGCACTGACGTTTCTGGATTCTGAGTCATGGGAAAAGCAAAAGAATTGTCAAAGGATCTGCGGGAAAAGGTATTTGAACTGTATAAAACAGGAAAGGGATATAAAAAGATATCCAAGGAATTGAGAATGCAAATCAGCAGTGTTCAAACTCTAATAAAGAAGTGGAAAATTAAGGGTTCTGTTGAAACCAAACCATGGCCAGGTAGACCAACTAAAATTTCAGCCACAACTGCCAGGAAAATCGTTCGGGATGCAAAGACAAACCCACAAATAACTTCAGGTGAAATACAGGACATGTGGTGTGGCTGTTTCAAGATGCAAAATAAGGAGGCACTTGAAGAAAGATGGGCTGCATGGTCGAGTCGCCAGAAGAAAGCCATTACTACGCAAATGCCACAAAGTATCCCGCTTACAAAACGCCAAACAGCACAGAGACAAGCCTCAAACCTTCTGGCACACATTTGGAGTGATGAGACCAAAATTGAGCTTTTTGGCCACAACAATAAATGCTACATTTGGAGAGGAGTCAACAAGGCCTATGATGAAAGGTACACCAATCCTACTGTGAAATATTGAGGTGGATCGCTGATGTTTTGGGGATGTGTGAGCTACAAAGGCACAGGAAATTTGGCCAGAATTGATGGCAAGATGAATGCAGTATGTTATCAAACAGAACTCCTCATTTTCCACTTCTTGATTAGAGTTTGAACACTGCTGATTTGTATTCTCAATTCCTTGGATATATTTTTATATCCCTTTCCTGTTTTATACAGTTCAACTACCTTTTTCCCACAGATCCTTTGACAATTCTTTTTCTTTCCCCATGACTCAGAATCCAGAAACGTCAGTGCAGCACTAGATGAAAGTTGCAAGGGTCTGTCAGGAGTCCAGAAACTCATTGACTTTTTATACACACACACTAATCACAAGCAAACAGATCACAGGTGAGGATGGTTACATTTTATAGCCATTCAAACCCCTTTGTGTCAACTTGTGTGCATGTTATCAGGCCAAAATTACCAGGGTATGTAAACTTTTGATCAGGGTAATTTGGGTAGTTTCTGTTGTCATTATGATCTAAAAAGAGTAAACACAGCTGATTGATAATAAATGGCTTCAGCCAAACACTAACCATGAGTGAAAGAAAAGTTTTTGTGTTATGATTTCATATTCTCTGAAAAATGGCCAAGAAATCATAAATTCTGCCAGGGTATGTAAACTTATGAGCACAACTGTACATGTCAGGCTGCAGACAGAACTAATTGCTAAATCGCTCACTTGAACAGTTATCATAGTAACGATAAACACAAAGGAAAATGTGTGTGGCACGATAGTTATTAATGAAATGTAACAAATAAAATAAAACAATGATAAATATTGGGTGGCGATAAATAATGTGAGCTTTGGTAAAGTTAAGAATGCTCATCATTATAATAGTAATAGGGAAATAGTTCTAGGTCAGCATAGTATGAAAACTCTAGATGACGTAGCTATCATGTTCCCCTGGAACAGCCACAACGCCAGCCCCTGCTGGTACGGCCCAATGGGAAACCTCCTGGTTTCCTGGTAGGCCAGTCCGGCCCTGGCGGGGACATCTCCCATGCAAAAAAATGTTGGTTTATGCATCCCAAAGCCCTTTAATACATTTTCTAAACATTTTATTTGGGTGGGAAAAAAAACATTTTGGATTATTTTTTAGTTTAACTATAAATAGAGGTTTCAATTTACAGTTATTTTCTTAATAGAGCACCTAACTAAAATGTTTAAATTCAGAACAGTTATAAATTTGATCATCTGGTCACAAATATAAACAAGCAAAAAATATGTTCCAGCCTCCAATAGTTTAAAAGACCTTTATTCTCTCATAAGTGGTTTATGAGAGAATAAAGGTCTTTTAAACTATTGGAGGCTGGAACATATTTTTTGCTTGCTTGGAGAGTTTGCAGGACAAGGCAGATCCTGAGTTCCGTGCCCCACAAGCCACATATGCTTTGGTGCTGTCTTCTACATTTCCACAAATATAAACACTCTGTCAAGTAAAAAGTAAGAGCTGTTGGGCACGTCTGTTCTATGGTAACCAGTAAATTTGCTAGACTTTAACACGGATAGGCAGTCTGTAATTTGTATAGTGCTACTTTAAACGCATCAGTTTACTTTGAAATTCAATATCAGTTTACACCTTGAATTTGTTTAATGGAATCTAACCAACCAATAAAAAGAGATGCGATAATGGCTTTAAATAGGAGACAGAACTAAGTAATAAGAATTTCTCAACAAACTCAGTAACTGGAAGAGATTAGGGAACTTTGAATGTGTCAGACACCAGTCTGCTGTTTTCTGATTAACACACAACATAAGTGGTCTCACTTGGCATTATTAAAGCAAAGAACATAACGGGGGGCAAATATTGCAATGGTGCCTTAGAAAACATTTCATTTCTATATTTTTTAATTTGAGTATAAAATATTATAAGAGCTAAAGTGCATTCATAATTCATTTCTTTTTTATAAGGAGCACAAATTACTTTTTGTTTTGTTTTTGCTAGATTGGAATTGGAAACATTAAAAGCGATATGAAACCCCCATTTTTTCTTTCATGATTCATATAGAGCAGGGGTGCCCAATAGGTAGATCGGGATCTACTAGTAGATCCCGAAGGCACTGCTGGTAGATCGCAGCCAATATGATCAAAATTATGTGGTCAAGTTACGCAATCTCAACACTGGGGCGTGAGTAGATTATGGTTGCTAGGGATACCGCTTTATCTACCACAGTGTGTGAAGGGGCAGGTCTGATGGTCAGACACAAAAAAGTGCTACAGGATTGGATCTTGAGGGACATCGATTTCAACCAATCAACGTAGATGATTTTTGAACAACAACACAATTGGTCTATCAAAAGCATAAAGCACAGTTAGGAGGGTAAGCGTCAATAGATAGAAAAAGTAAAAGTGGAGGCTGCTGTGCTATGCTAAAGGAACAAGTCTGATTGACGTCTGGCAAATGAACGTGTTGACCTGGTAAGAAATGGTCTGCATGGCGAGCTATTGAAGTTTATTTGTGTAAGCCTCACTGGGTCATATCAGGTCAAACCCGCGGAGCAAAGTAAAGGGGGTCAGTGGCAGTAATTTGAATGCAGTGTTTTGTAACATGGCACAAGGGGTTGTTCCTGTTAACCCAAATTAAAGTCAGTGCTAGTTTTGTCGTCAGGATTAATCTTTATGCTCTTGCACAACCATGTGTTGCTAAATCATGCGATCTTAAAGGGATATGAAACACACATTTTATTTTTTTCATGATTCAGATATAGAACATGCAATTGTAAACAACTTTCTAATTTACTCCTATTATACATTTCTCTTCATTCTCTTGGTATCTTTATTTGAAAAAAAAAACAAAAAACAGGAATATAAGCTTAGGAGCGGGCCTATTTTTAGTGGGTAGATCTCGTTGAGCCGGTCAATTGAAAAGTAGATCCCAACACAATAACGTGGGGGCACCCCTGATATAGAGGATGCATTTTTAAACAACTTTATAATTAACTTCTATTTTCAAATTTTCTTTGTTCCCTTAGTATCTTTTGTTAAAAAGCAGGGAAATAAGCTCAGGAGCGTGCACTTATCTGGAGCACTATATGGCAGCAGTTTTGAAAGAATGTTATCCATATGCAAGAGCACTAGATGGCATGTAGTGCTCCAGACACCTACCTAGGTATATCTTCAACAAAGAATACCATGAGAATGAAGCATTTGACAAGTAAATTGGAAACTTTTTAGAAGTTGTATGTTCTGTCTAAAAAACAAAATATATCTTTTTTATTTTTCATATCCCTTTAAAAATGAGACATTAAACACCTTTTTGCTTTTTGTGCAAAAATTGAGTTTGTCTCAAACTTCCTAGAGAGACCAAAAAGCAAATTCTGTAACCCACGTTAACATTCAAATTGCTGCAAAATCAATAGCTGGATTAGGCACTGTGCAGCATTTAAAAAAAAAACTTAGGTTTGACAATTAATTTTGTTGCCTCTCTAAGAAACAGAGAAGCACAGTTTTTAGACAGACGTGGTTAAAGAGACACTAAACCTAAAATGTTTCTTTCATGATTCAGATTGAGAATACTATACTATACAATGTTCCAATTTACTTCTATTATCTAATTTGCTTAATTCTTTAGATATCCTTTGTTGAAGAAATAGCAATGCAGATGGGTGAGCCAATCACACAAGGCATCTGTGTGCAGCCACCAATCAGCAGCTACTAAACCTATCTAGATATGCTTTTCAGCATAGGATATCAAGTAAATGAAGCAAATTAGATAATAGTTGGAAATTAGAAAGTTGTTTAAAATTACATGCTCTTTCTAAATCATGAAAGACAAAATTTGGGTTTCATGTCCCTTTAATGTTCCTTTAAAATCACATATCTATTCACATTTACCTATTAAAATCAGTTGTGTGTATGTAGCCTTCCATTGACTCCATAAAAACAGCATGTCAAATATTAACTGTAACGATGACTTACCTATCTTTAGCTGTAAAAATGTCTCTGCATCTTTCTCCGTCCCAGCCACAGTATGGGTTCCTGGATAGTATACAGTCATAGCATGAAGTATATGCTTTACAGTTGGACAAGGGAATCTGAATAACTCCACTCTGTGCTCCAATATATAAACTATTCTGTAAAAAAACACCACCGGGAGAAACATAAGTTAGATATGATTTATTCATGTGTATAGTATTCAAATTAGACATTAAACCTAAAATGTATGTAATTTAGAACAACCATATTTAACTACATTTAACCTCCAGGGCTGTATGTGAACTGGTCTCACTGACACAGACAAAGCTGTGCAATTTCTGTAATTGTATATTCTATCTGAATAATAATAGCTACCTCTTTCTTTTTTCTATCCTTTGATGAAACTTTTCTAATTTCCATTACAACATACTGAGGTAGGCTCAATGGCATAAGCATGCATTGAGCATATGTATAACATTATTACAAAGCTTGTTGGAAACACAGCTGCCATATCATATCAGTGGTTGAATCACGTGCACTCTCCTGTGTCTTCCTAGGTATGCTGTTATGATTTATGACACAAAGCTCTTTGCTTTGGCAAGATTATCAGTACTGCAAGGTCCTTCAACAAAATTTATAAAGGCAAATTTTAGCGTAAGAGTTGTTTATCTCGCTATGCAGTTTCTGGATGTGAAGTAGAGACTCCTACATTATAATACAGTATAGTGCTAAAAAGCCCCCAATGATTCTGCGTGATTTCTTTCTTTGCCGGTGAGTTTTTCATCATTAGGTCCTAAATTTTAATTAAGGATTATCAAGAAAAAGAAATACATTTGAGTATACAAGTAATATAGATTTTTTTTTTAATTGTATGCTGTATCTGCATTATGATAACTTTTAATTCCGTGTTCCTTAAACTTTCCTGTCTTCCAAAATAAAGAAACGGAAAAGGCCATTATAGTCACAAAAATGACATGATCAAATTCATTAGAGCATGTAATTTTAAGACTAGTGACCCTGTACTACTGTGTGTTTAACTGACAAATGGGTTAAACGCATAGTCGAAGTGCTGCTTGGTACCGTAGAGCACTACTAGTCCCGAGTGGAAACCGCCGCTGATTCATTCAGCAGTGCAGTAAAACAGATGTCTTTAAATGACATGCTCTAATGAATTAGAGTGTGGGATTTCTCAATTATAGCGGCCCTTAAAGGAAGGCAACCAGCAACCCCAAAATTTGTCGCCCTAGGCACCGGCCTTGTTGGCCTATGCATTAATACGCCCTTGACCTGCCCACTCACACTATGAAGCCTGGAATTTTCAGGCTCCTACATTTTTGATGTGGCTCCAAGATTTTGAACAAATTTGTCAAGCCTTGGCTTTGCAGCCGTCCCACATATAAAAAAGAAAGCTAGTAAATGTAAGTAATAGATTCCTTTTCATTATTCCTTTGCAAAACAAATTAACAAATGTTAACTAATTTTGCCCAATAACTAATTTACCAAACTAGCTAATGAAACAATACAATATTAGTTACATTGGGAAACTGAATGAATGAACAAATGATGTATTAATTTATCAGTTCATTTAGTCAGGGAGTTAATTTCGGACAAAATTAGTTCAAATGAATGCATTCATTTAAAAAAAAAAAAAAAATATTATTGCATCTAATAATCAGCCTCTTAGTAACCTTCCCAGCTATAAAGAAAAAAAGGTAGAAAAGACTAATGAAGGAACGTTACCCATTGGCAACATTTTCAAACATGGACACAACTCTAGTCGCAATTTGCCAGGCATTGACACAGCTAGTGGAAGTAAATAAACTTTATTAATCAGCACAAAGGTGGACAAAAAGGCTAATGAAGACAGAGAACCCTTCATAACCTGCCTTTGAGCATACAAAATGACTAGTCTGTGACTATTGAAAGTAGACACCTTTTAGTGCCTTGTCCAGACGTTCACAAGATGGTCAGCAAAAAGAATTAACCCTTAAGTAACGTGCTCAAACATTGACACAAAGTCTAGTAAAGGCAGACAAACATAAGTAACCTTCCCAGACATGGCAGAAAAGACTTGTAAAGATAGTAAATACTTAATTGCATTCCTGAGTGTAGACAAAAGTTTAGTAAAGACAGATATACATTAGTATACACAGTCATTACTCACTGCCCTTGTTAAAGTGGACAATTGTTAATGGGGGACATTATACACCTTGGAATTACATTTATGACAAAAAGATAAGATAAACTGCAAATTAGGGAGAGGTATGTGGCAAGGCTAGGGTTGGTAAACCTGCCACGTGCACTTTCATTTTTCAGGTTAAAGGGACAGTAAATTCAAAATTAAACTTTTCTGATTCAGAGGAAGCATCACATTTTAAAATTTCCAATTTGCATCTATTATCAAATGTTCTGTGTTTTTTTTTTTTTTTTTGGTGTCCTTTGTTAAATAGTAAACCTAGGTAGGCTCATGAGCAGAAATGCACTATTGGGAGCTAACTGAACACATCTGGTGAGCCAATAACACAAGGCATATGTATGCAGCCACCAATCACCAGCTAGATCCAAGCAGTTCATTGCTTCTCTTAAAGGGACAATGTACTGTAAAATTAGTTTATCCTGGAAGTGTTTCCAATGACTTGTTATAGCAGCTGTAGAGTTTAAAATATGAAATTGTTCTTTTAGGTATATTTTGTATATGAAATAGCTATTCTACTAGCTGAAACCACAACCCTATACAATGGGCTGATCTTATAGTGGAGAATTCATAATTATATTATCTGTCTAATTATTTACACAAAGTCATCCTTAGCTTCTTTATTACCGTTTACTCAAAGGCCAATACTTAGAAAGTATAATGGAAAATGAACATTTTAGAATATCTCTTTTGCAGCCACCACTGGGAGCATTTTTTTTTATCTAAACCTTCTTGTTTACACCAGAACTTAAGTTCAGAAATGTTCAGTAAACGTAATAGGCAAAATTAGCTATTTTTAATGATAAAATAAAAGTAAAGGAGCTATATGTAAACAATTTAATTAAGGCTGCAACAATTAATTGATAAGATTGATCATAAAAATGGTTGTCAACGGATCTCATTATCGATTAGGTGGTCTGTGATTGGTTGGTCAGTTGCATGGCACCAGCTGCTACACTCCGATGAACTCCTTGCACAGGATTATGTGCAAAAAATGGTATTTATTAATTTTTTTCTATCTGATTAATCGGCTAATTATTATCTGATTAACTAGATAGAAAAAAATGTGGACAAAATGAACAAATAACATTTTTTGCACAATATCCTGTGCAGGAGTTAGTCAGAGTGAAGCAGCTGGTGTCGTGCAACTGAGCAACTAATTGATAATGAGATTCGTTGACAACTATTTTTATGATCAATCTTACCGATTAGTTGTGGCAGCCCTAAATTTATTACACTCCAGTAGATAAAATAAATAAATGGAAACACATTAAAGGGAAAGAGAAAATATTAGACTACAATGTCCTTTTAAGCCTTTCTATGTATGCTTTTTAACAAAGGATACCAAGAGAACAAAGCAAATCTGATAACAGAAGTAAAATGGAAAGCTTTTTTTTTTTTAAATGCACTCGCTATATAAATCATGAAAGTTTAATCTTGACTTTACTCTCATTTTAAATTATAGAAAGGTATGCAAAATGAATAACATATATTTTACTTTTCATAATGTCCCTTTAATTGTCATGAAGTGGTCAGCAAGGGTAGATAAATGTTTATAACCTTCCCAGACCCGTGAGGTGAGACAACCATTATTAACATACGCTTTATTATAAAGTGTTTAGATCCCTTACACAGTCATCATTTCAAAGCAGGAGAATGTTCTTTCCTTTTCTGTGTTGTTTCTTGGAAACCCAAAACATTTAGGCTGATGGAGCCAACTGATAAATAATAAATTCCCTGCAGGTTCCAAACTGTGCTTTGCAGTGAAGCATAAAACAACAAGACTCCATCAATATTCTCAGCCCACATGAAAACAAATGTGTCAAAAAAAAACATATGCTAAACATGCCAAGACTGTTTTATACTATCTATCTATCTATCTATCTATCTATCTATCTATCTATCTATCTATCATCTATCTATCTATCTATCTATCTATCTATCTATCTATCTATCTAAACAGCAGGCAGGCCAGCACTCACGGTTAACATTTTATCCACCCAGGGTGCTTCCAAAGTATTGATAGTAGTGAAGAAAAGGGATGCACTCGCCAGGATTTTCAAAGTTACCATTTAATGTAACGTTTCGGGGTGTCTGACGAAGGGGTAACACCCCGAAACGTTACATTAAATGGTAACTTTGAAAATCCTGGCGAGTGCATCCTTTTCTTCACTACTATATATATATATATATATATATATATATATATATATATATATATATATATATATATATATATTAATTATCTATCTATATTATTATCGGTTATTTGTAGAACACCAACAGATTCCGCAGCGCTATATCTATCTATCGCACAATGTTGATCTGGGTTATGCAACATCTTTTTTTTATTTAACTTTAACTGTTGTTAACGAAGTTTAACTTAAGGGAGTTACAAACCAGCTAAATAAATATTAGCTTTCAAACCATCTGCAATCTCACTAACATAAATTTACAGACAATATTTACTAAAGCAACATAGAAGTAAATGAATTCCGTCTACTATTGAAGAATGTTTGCAATATTCTCTCTCTCTCTTTCTCTCTTTATATAAAAAAAAGTCATAGCTGATAGCATTAGAAATGTTACCTTGATTGCAGGTTCACAGCTAGGGTCGTCAATTGTCTGATATTAAAAAGGGACAGTAAACACACTGCTATTACAAGACATTTCTGTTGTGTTGCTATAGAACAGCGGTTCCCAACCTTTTTTCTCTCCCGTACCCCTTGATTAGGCTTTTCATTTATGAGTACCCCCTCTCTTCATTACCCCCACCCATCCCTCAAAATAAAGGAAGCACTTTTTTATAGGGGAGGTAAGCTATACCTGAATTGCATACGACTGTACGTGTATCAACAGGATTAAAACTCAGATCTTATTCTCAGGAGTCCTGCTGTGTGGCTGGTGCCCCTGGCAGCTGCCTGGTTGCTCCTAAACAAGGCCCTGGGGGGGAGTCAAAGTGTAATGATCATAAAAATAAATATTTAAATTTGTGAGATCAGATCGATATTAACCACCCAGCCACTATGAACGTTTTTAGTTGGAAGTGAAGCAATCTGAATCAAGCAAGCACTAGAAGCAGTACTTGACTTACCGGCACTGACTTAGACCTGCCTCGTCTGTGTGACTCGCAATCTCAACGGCTCTATCACACGTGTCCACGTAGCTATGCTGCTGCAGTGCCGCTTCTATTTGAGCACTTGCAGTCAAAATTGTGTGCATGGGACAGAGGTGGGTGGAGCAGGAGGCTAAGCTGTCTGGTGACACAGGGTGATCATTAATATGTGGACCGGAGTCATCCACACCCGGTCCACATATTTCAGGTGCAGGGGCTCCCATCTGCCTATATGCCAGGCCAGGACTTCATTTGTCACTTTCCGGTTAAATGCTCCTTCCTTCCACAGTTCCACAATGCTTATTAGTTGATGACCCATTGAGAGTGCCCCCCCGACCCTCTCCCCGCATCTTCCGCCATTACCAACAATATTTTTGCGTACCCCCAACCGGCCTGCCAAGTACCCCCAGGGGTACACGTACCCCAGGTTGGGAACCGCTGCTATAGAAGAACAGATCAGCCAAATCTTAATAGTTTTGACACAAATGAAGATACATTTTTACTGTAATTGTTTTGCAATTGCCAAACTCCATTACCCTATGCCTTATTTGAAGGAGCCAATCTTGGGTCTACAGAAAAGAAGGATAGCATAATCATAATGTAAAAATTAAGTGGACTGTTTTGCAGCTATTATCTGTTAAAGCCAATTAGGTGCAGATGTGTAGCAGTGTTAGCCTCAAAAGTAAGCAGGGTGCATTTAAGTTTTGGCAAATTAGAAACCCCTCAATTTTCAGAGCTAAATCACATGAAAATAGGGTCAAATGAATAATGAAAGTATATTTCATAATTGTTTCATTACACATTACTAAAGGTTTTGTATACAAATCTTAAGGCGTTTACTGTCCTTTTAACCAAAAGTCTAGTTATTCAATGTGGACACATTGACTGAGTTGGATCAGAGTTCTCATATTGGCAATTAGTTGGCAGGGTTCTGGTCTGTGGTCTGATGTGGGCATATAGCTGTTATGGGTGTCAGTGCCTAGAGGTCTGATGTGGGCATATAGCTGTTATGGGCGTCAGTGCCTAGGGGTCTGATGTGGGTATATAGCTGTTATGGGCGTCAGTGCCTAGAGATCTGATGTGGGCATATAGCTGTTATGGGCGTCAGTGCCTAGAGGTCTGATGTGGGCATATAGCTGTTATGGGTGTCAGTGCCTAGAGATCTGATGTGGGCATATAGCTGTTATGGGCGTCAGTGCCTAGAGGTCTGATGTGGGCATATAGCTGTTATGGGTGTCAGTGCCTAGAGATCTGATGTGGGCATATAGCTGTTATGGGCGTCAGTGCCTAGAGGTCTGATGTGGGCATATAGCTGTTATGGGCGTCAGTGCCTAGAGATCTGATGTGGGCATATAGCTGTTATCTGCGTCAGTGCCTAGAGGTCTGATGTGGGCATATAGCTGTTATGGGTGTCAGTGCCTAGAGGTCTGATGTGGGCATATAGCTGTTATGGGCGTCAGTGCCTAGAGATCTGATGTGGGCATATAGCTGTTATGGGCGTCAGTGCCTAGAGGTCTGATGTGGGCATATAGCTGTTATGGGCGTCAGTGCCTAGAGATCTGATGTGGGCATATAGCTGTTATCTGCGTCAGTGCCTAGAGATCTGATGTGGGCATATAGCTGTTATGGGTGTCAGTGCCTAGAGGTCTGATGTGGGCATATAGCTGTTATGGGTGTCAGTGCCTAGAGATCTGATGTGGGCATATAGCTGTTATGGGTGTCAGTGCCTAGAGGTCTGATGTGGGCATATAGCTGTTATGGGCGTCAGTGCCTAGAGGTCTGATGTGGGTATATAGCTGTTATGGGCGTCAGTGCCTAGAGGTCTGATGTGGGCATATAGCTGTTATGGGCGTCAGTGCCTAGAGATCTGATGTGGGCATATAGCTGTTATGGGTGTCAGTGCCTAGAGGTCTGATGTGGGCATATAGCTGTTATGGGTGTCAGTGCCTAGGGGTCTGATGTGGGCATATAGCTGTTATGGGCGTCAGTGCCTAGAGATCTGATGTGGGCATATAGCTGTTATGGGTGTCAGTGCCTAGAGATCTGATGTGGGCATATAGCTGTTATGGGCGTCAGTGCCTAGAGATCTGATGTGGGCATATAGCTGTTATGGGCGTCAGTGCCTAGAGGTCTGATATGGGCATATAGCTGTTATCTGCTTCAGTGCCTAGAGGTCTGATGTGGGCATATAGCTTTTATGGGTGTCAGTGCCTAGAGGTCTGATGTGGGCATATAGCTGTTATGGGCGTCAGTGCCTAGAGGTCTGATGTGGGCATATAGCTGTTATGGGCGTCAGTGCCTAGAGGTCTGATGTGGGCATACAGCTGTTATGGGCGTCAGTGCCTAGAGGTCTGATGTGGGCATATAGCTGTTATGGGTGTCAGTGCCTAGAGGTCTGATGTGGGCATATAGCTGTTATGGGTGTCAGTGCCTAGAGATCTGATGTGGGCATATAGCTGTTATGGGCGTCAGTGCCTAGAGATCTGATGTGGGCATATAGCTGTTATGGGCGTCAGTGCCTAGAGATCTGATGTGGGCATATAGCTGTTATGGGTGTCAGTGCCTAGAGGTCTGATGTGGGCATATAGCTGTTATGGGCGTCAGTGCCTAGAGGTCTGATGTGGGCATATAGCTGTTATGGGCGTCAGTGCCTAGAGGTCTGATGTGGGCATATAGCTGTTATGGGCGTCAGTGCCTAGAGGTCTGATGTGGGCATATAGCTGTTATGGGCGTCAGTGCCTAGAGGTCTGATGTGGGCATATAGCTGTTATGGGTGTCAGTGCCTAGAGATCTGATGTGGGCATATAGCTGTTATGGGTGTCAGTGCCTAGAGATCTGATGTGGGCATATAGCTGTTATGGGCGTCAGTGCCTAGAGGTCTGATGTGGGCATATAGCTGTTATCTGCGTCAGTGCCTAGAGGTCTGATGTGGGCATATAGCTGTTATCTGCGTCAGTGCCTAGAGGTCTGATGTGGGCATATAGCTGTTATGGGCGTCAGTGCCTAGAGATCTGATGTGGGCATATAGCTGTTATGGGCGTCAGTGCCTAGAGATCTGATGTGGGCATATAGCTGTTATCTGCGTCAGTGCCTAGAGATCTGATGTGGGCATATAGCTGTTATCTGCGTCAGTGCCTAGAGATCTGATGTGGGCATATAGCTGTTATGGGTGTCAGTGCCTAGAGGTCTGATGTGGGCATATAGCTGTTATGGGCGTCAGTGCCTAGAGATCTGATGTGGGCATATAGCTGTTATGGGCGTCAGTGCCTAGAGATCTGATGTGGGCATATAGCTGTTATGGGCGTCAGTGCCTAGAGATCTGATGTGGGCATATAGCTGTTATGGGCGTCAGTGCCTAGAGATCTGATGTGGGCATATAGCTGTTATGGGTGTCAGTGCCTAGAGGTCTGATGTGGGCATATAGGTGTTATGGGCGTCAGTGCCTAGAGATCTGATGTGGGCATATAGCTGTTATGGGTGTCAGTGCCTAGAGATCTGATGTGGGCATATAGCTGTTATGGGCGTCAGTGCCTAGAGGTCTGATGTGGGTATATAGCTGTTATCTGCGTCAGTGCCTAGAGATCTGATGTGGGCATATAGCTGTTATCTGCGTCAGTGCCTAGAGATCTGATGTGGGCATATAGCTGTTATGGGCGTCAGTGCCTAGAGATCTGATGTGGGCATATAGCTGTTATGGGCGTCAGTGCCTAGAGATCTGATGTGGGCATATAGCTGTTATGGGTGTCAGTGCCTAGAGGTCTGATGTGGGCATATAGCTGTTATGGGTGTCAGTGCCTAGAGATCTGATGTGGGTATATAGCTGTTATGGGCGTCAGTGCCTAGAGGTCTGATATGGGCATATAGCTGTTATCTGCGTCAGTGCCTAGAGGTCTGATGTGGGCATATAGCTGTTATCTGCGTCAGTGCCTAGAGGTCTGATGTGGGCATATAGCTGTTATGGGCGTCAGTGCCTAGAGGTCTGATGTGGGCATATAGCTGTTATGGGCGTCAGTGCCTAGAGGTCTGATGTGGGCATATAGCTGTTATGGGCATCAGTGCCTAGAGATCTGATGTGGGCATATAGCTGTTATCTGTGTCAGTGCCTAGAGGTCTGATGTGGGCATATAGCTGTTATGGGCGTCAGTGCCTAGAGGTCTGATGTGGGCATATAGCTGTTATGGGTGTCAGTGCCTAGAGGTCTGATGTGGGCATATAGCTGTTATGGGCGTCAGTGCCTAGAGGTCTGATGTGGGCATATAGCTGTTATGGGTGTCAGTGCCTAGAGATCTGATGTGGGCATATAGCTGTTATGGGCGTCAGTGCCTAGAGGTCTGATGTGGGCATATAGCTGTTATCTGCGTCAGTGCCTAGAGGTCTGATGTGGGCATATAGCTGTTATGGGCGTCAGTGCCTAGAGGTCTGATGTGGGCATATAGCTGTTATCTGCGTCAGTGACTAGAGATCTGATGTGGGCATATAGCTGTTATGGGTGTCAGTGCCTAGAGGTCTGATGTGGGCATATAGCTGTTATGGGCGTCAGTGCCTAGAGATCTGATGTGGGCATATAGCTGTTATGGGCGTCAGTGCCTAGAGGTCTGATGTGGGCATATAGCTGTTATGGGCGTCAGTGCCTAGAGGTCTGATGTGGGCATATAGCTGTTATGGGTGTCAGTGCCTAGAGATCTGATGTGGGCATATAGCTGTTATGGGCGTCAGTGCCTAGAGATCTGATGTGGGCATATAGCTGTTATGGGCGTCAGTGCCTAGAGGTCTGATGTGGGCATATAGCTGTTATGGGTGTCAGTGCCTAGAGGTCTGATGTGGGCATATAGCTGTTATGGGCGTCAGTGCCTAGAGATCTGATGTGGGCATATAGCTGTTATGGGTGTCAGTGCCTAGAGGTCTGATGTGGGCATATAGCTGTTATGGGTGTCAGTGCCTAGAGGTCTGATGTGGGCATATAGCTGTTATGGGTGTCAGTGCCTAGAGGTCTGATGTGGGCATATAGCTGTTATGGGTGTCAGTGCCTAGAGATCTGATGTGGGCATATAGCTGTTATGGGCGTCAGTGCCTAGAGGTCTGATGTGGGCATATAGCTGTTATGGGCGTCAGTGCCTAGAGGTCTGATGTGGGCATATAGCTGTTATGGGCGTCAGTGCCTAGAGGTCTGATGTGGGCATATAGCTGTTATCTGCGTCAGTGCCTAGAGGTCTGATGTGGGCATATAGCTGTTATGGGCGTCAGTGCCTAGAGGTCTGATGTGGGCATATAGCTGTTATGGGTGTCAGTGCCTAGAGGTCTGATGTGGGCATATAGCTGTTATGGGTGTCAGTGCCTAGAGGTCTGATGTGGGCATATAGCTGTTATGGGTGTCAGTGCCTAGAGATCTGATGTGGGCATATAGCTGTTATGGGTGTCAGTGCCTAGAGGTCTGATGTGGGCATATAGCTGTTATGGGTGTCAGTGCCTAGAGATCTGATGTGGGCATATAGCTGTTATGGGCGTCAGTGCCTAGAGGTCTGATGTGGGCATATAGCTGTTATGGGCGTCAGTGCCTAGAGATCTGATGTGGGCATATAGCTGTTATGGGCGTCAGTGCCTAGAGGTCTGATGTGGGCATATAGCTGTTATGGGTGTCAGTGCCTAGAGGTCTGATGTGGGCATATAGCTGTTATGGGCGTCAGTGCCTAGAGATCTGATGTGGGCATATAGCTGTTATGGGCGTCAGTGCCTAGAGATCTGATGTGGGCATATAGCTGTTATGGGCGTCAGTGCCTAGAGGTCTGATGTGGGCATATAGCTGTTATGGGCGTCAGTGCCTAGAGGTCTGATGTGGGCATATAGCTGTTATGGGCGTCAGTGCCTAGAGGTCTGATGTGGGCATATAGCTGTTATGGGTGTCAGTGCCTAGAGGTCTGATGTGGGCATATAGCTGTTATGGGCGTCAGTGCCTAGAGGTCTGATGTGGGCATATAGCTGTTATGGGTGTCAGTGCCTAGAGATCTGATGTGGGCATATAGCTGTTATGGGCGTCAGTGCCTAGAGGTCTGATGTGGGCATATAGCTGTTATCTGGCGTCAGTGCCTAGAGGTCTGATGTGGGCATATAGCTGTTATGGGCGTCAGTGCCTAGAGGTCTGATGTGGGCATATAGCTGTTATGGGCGTCAGTGCCTAGAGATCTGATGTGGGCATATAGCTGTTATGGGTGTCAGTGCCTAGAGGTCTGATGTGGGCATATAGCTGTTATGGGCGTCAGTGCCTAGAGATCTGATGTGGGCATATAGCTGTTATGGGCGTCAGTGCCTAGAGGTCTGATGTGGGCATATAGCTGTTATGGGCGTCAGTGCCTAGAGGTCTGATGTGGGCATATAGCTGTTATGGGCGTCAGTGCCTAGAGGTCTGATGTGGGCATATAGCTGTTATGGGTGTCAGTGCCTAGAGATCTGATGTGGGCATATAGCTGTTATGGGCGTCAGTGCCTAGAGGATCTGATGTGGGCATATAGCTGTTATGGGCGTCAGTGCCTAGAGGTCTGATGTGGGCATATAGCTGTTATGGGTGTCAGTGCCTAGAGGTCTGATGTGGGCATATAGCTGTTATGGGCGTCAGTGCCTAGAGATCTGATGTGGGCATATAGCTGTTATGGGTGTCAGTGCCTAGAGGTCTGATGTGGGCATATAGCTGTTATGGGTGTCAGTGCCTAGAGGTCTGATGTGGGCATATAGCTGTTATGGGTGTCAGTGCCTAGAGGTCTGATGTGGGCATATAGCTGTTATGGGTGTCAGTGCCTAGAGATCTGATGTGGGCATATAGCTGTTATGGGCGTCAGTGCCTAGAGGTCTGATGTGGGCATATAGCTGTTATGGGCGTCAGTGCCTAGAGGTCTGATGTGGGCATATAGCTGTTATGGGTGTCAGTGCCTAGAGGTCTGATGTGGGCATATAGCTGTTATGGGTGTCAGTGCCTAGAGATCTGATGTGGGCATATAGCTGTTATGGGCGTCAGTGCCTAGAGGTCTGATGTGGGCATATAGCTGTTATGGGCGTCAGTGCCTAGAGATCTGATGTGGGCATATAGCTGTTATGGGTGTCAGTGCCTAGAGGTCTGATGTGGGCATATAGCTGTTATGGGCGTCAGTGCCTAGAGGTCTGATGTGGGCATATAGCTGTTATGGGTGTCAGTGCCTAGAGATCTGATGTGGGCATATAGCTGTTATGGGCGTCAGTGCCTAGAGGTCTGATGTGGGCATATAGCTGTTATGGGCGTCAGTGCCTAGAGGTCTGATGTGGGCATATAGCTGTTATGGGTGTCAGTGCCTAGAGGTCTGATGTGGGCATATAGCTGTTATGGGTGTCAGTGCCTAGAGGTCTGATGTGGGCATATAGCTGTTATGGGCGTCAGTGCCTAGAGGTCTGATGTGGGCATATAGCTGTTATGGGCGTCAGTGCCTAGAGGTCTGATGTGGGCATATAGCTGTTATGGGTGTCAGTGCCTAGAGATCTGATGTGGGCATATAGCTGTTATGGCGTCAGTGCCTAGAGGTCTGATGTGGGCATATAGCTGTTATGGGTGTCAGTGCCTAGAGATCTGATGTGGGCATATAGCTGTTATGGGCGTCAGTGCCTAGAGGTCTGATGTGGGCATATAGCTGTTATGGGTGTCAGTGCCTAGAGGTCTGATGTGGGCATATAGCTGTTATGGGTGTCAGTGCCTAGAGATCTGATGTGGGCATATAGCTGTTATGGGTGTCAGTGCCTAGAGATCTGATGTGGGCATATAGCTGTTATGGGTGTCAGTGCCTAGAGGTCTGATGTGGGCATATAGCTGTTATGGGTGTCAGTGCCTAGAGATCTGATGTGGGCATATAGCTGTTATGGGCGTCAGTGCCTAGAGATCTGATGTGGGCATATAGCTGTTATGGGTGTCAGTGCCTAGAGATCTGATGTGGGCATATAGCTGTTATGGGCGTCAGTGCCTAGAGGTCTGATGTGGGCATATAGCTGTTATGGGCGTCAGTGCCTAGAGGTCTGATGTGGGCATATAGCTGTTATGGGTGTCAGTGCCTAGAGGTCTGATGTGGGCATATAGCTGTTATCTGCGTCAGTGCCTAGAGATCTGATGTGGGCATATAGCTGTTATGGGTGTCAGTGCCTAGAGATCTGATGTGGGCATATAGCTGTTATGGGCGTCAGTGCCTAGAGGTCTGATGTGGGCATATAGCTGTTATGGGCGTCAGTGCCTAGAGGTCTGATGTGGGCATATAGCTGTTATGGGTGTCAGTGCCTAGAGGTCTGATGTGGGCATATAGCTGTTATCTGCGTCAGTGCCTAGAGATCTGATGTGGGCATATAGCTGTTATGGGTGTCAGTGCCTAGAGGTCTGATGTGGGCATATAGCTGTTATCTGCGTCAGTGCCTAGAGGTCTGATGTGGGCATATAGCTGTTATGGGCGTCAGTGCCTAGAGATCTGATGTGGGCATATAGCTGTTATGGGTGTCAGTGCCTAGAGGTCTGATGTGGGCATATAGCTGTTATCTGCGTCAGTGCCTAGAGATCTGATGTGGGCATATAGCTGTTATGGGTGTCAGTGCCTAGAGATCTGATGTGGGCATATAGCTGTTATGGGCGTCAGTGCCTAGAGGTCTGATGTGGGCATATAGCTGTTATCGGGCGTCAGTGCCTAGAGGTCTGATGTGGGCATATAGCTGTTATCTGCGTCAGTGCCTAGAGGTCTGATGTGGGCATATAGCTGTTATGGGCGTCAGTGCCTAGAGGTCTGATGTGGGCATATAGCTGTTATGGGTGTCAGTGCCTAGAGATCTGATGTGGGCATATAGCTGTTATGGGCGTCAGTGCCTAGAGGTCTGATGTGGGCATATAGCTGTTATGGGCGTCAGTGCCTAGAGGTCTGATGTGGGCATATAGCTGTTATGGGCGTCAGTGCCTAGAGATCTGATGTGGGCATATAGCTGTTATGGGCGTCAGTGCCTAGAGGTCTGATGTGGGCATATAGCTGTTATGGGCGTCAGTGCCTAGAGGTCTGATGTGGGCATATAGCTGTTATCTGCGTCAGTGCCTAGAGATCTGATGTGGGCATATAGCTGTTATGGGTGTCAGTGCCTAGAGGTCTGATGTGGGCATATAGCTGTTATCTGCGTCCGTGCCTAGAGATCTGATGTGGGCATATAGCTGTTATGGGCGTCAGTGCCTAGAGGTCTGATGTGGGCATATAGCTGTTATGGGCGTCAGTGCCTAGAGGTCTGATGTGGGCATATAGCTGTTATGGGTGTCAGTGCCTAGAGGTCTGATGTGGGCATATAGCTGTTATGGGTGTCAGTGCCTAGAGGTCTGATGTGGGCATATAGCTGTTATGGGCGTCAGTGCCTAGAGATCTGATGTGGGCATATAGCTGTTATCTGCGTCAGTGCCTAGAGGTCTGATGTGGGCATATAGCTGTTATGGGCGTCAGTGCCTAGAGATCTGATGTGGGCATATAGCTGTTATGGGCGTCAGTGCCTAGAGGTCTGATGTGGGCATATAGCTGTTATGGGCGTCAGTGCCTAGAGGTCTGATGTGGGCATATAGCTGTTATCTGCGTCAGTGCCTAGAGATCTGATGTGGGCATATAGCTGTTATGGGTGTCAGTGCCTAGAGATCTGATGTGGGCATATAGCTGTTATGGGCATATAGCTGTTATGGGCGTCAGTGCCTAGAGGTCTGATGTGGGCATATAGCTGTTATGGGTGTCAGTGCCTAGAGATCTGATGTGGGCATATAGCTGTTATGGGTGTCAGTGTCTAGAGGTCTGATGTGGGCATATAGCTGTTATGGGCGTCAGTGCCTAGAGGTCTGATGTGGGCATATAGCTGTTATGGGCGTCAGTGCCTAGAGGTCTGATGTGGGCATATAGCTGTTATGGGCGTCAGTGCCTAGAGGTCTGATGTGGGCATATAGCTGTTATGGGCGTCAGTGCCTAGAGGTCTGATGTGGGCATATAGCTGTTATGGGTGTCAGTGCCTAGAGGTCTGATGTGGGCATATAGCTGTTATGGGTGTCAGTGCCTAGAGATCTGATGTGGGCATATAGCTGTTATGGGCGTCAGTGCCTAGAGATCTGATGTGGGCATATAGCTGTTATGGGTGTCAGTGCCTAGAGATCTGATGTGGGCATATAGCTGTTATGGGTGTCAGTGCCTAGAGAGCTGATGTGGGCATATAGCTGTTATCTGCGTCAGTGCCTAGAGATCTGATGTGGGCATATAGCTGTTATCTGCGTCAGTGCCTAGAGATCTGATGTGGGCATATAGCTGTTATGGGCGTCAGTGCCTAGAGGTCTGATGTGGGCATATAGCTGTTATGGGCGTCAGTGCCTAGAGATCTGATGTGGGCATATAGCTGTTATGGGCGTCAGTGCCTAGAGGTCTGATGTGGGCATATAGCTGTTATCTGCGTCAGTGCCTAGAGGTCTGATGTGGGCATATAGCTGTTATGGGTGTCAGTGCCTAGGGGTCTGATGTGGGTATATAGCTGTTATGGGCGTCAGTGCCTAGAGATCTGATGTGGGCATATAGCTGTTATGGGCGTCAGTGCCTAGAGGTCTGATGTGGGCATATAGCTGTTATGGGCGTCAGTGCCTAGAGGTCTGATGTGGGCATATAGCTGTTATGGGTGTCAGTGCCTAGAGGTCTGATGTGGGCATATAGCTGTTATGGGCGTCAGTGCCTAGAGGTCTGATGTGGGCATATAGCTGTTATGGGTGTCAGTGCCTAGAGGTCTGATGTGGGCATATAGCTGTTATCTGCGTCAGTGCCTAGAGATCTGATGTGGGCATATAGCTGTTATGGGCGTCAGTGCCTAGAGGTCTGATGTGGGCATATAGCTGTTATGGGCGTCAGTGCCTAGAGGTCTGATGTGGGCATATAGCTGTTATGGGCGTCAGTGCCTAGAGGTCTGATGTGGGCATATAGCTGTTATGGGTGTCAGTGCCTAGAGATCTGATGTGGGCATATAGCTGTTATGGGCGTCAGTGCCTAGAGATCTGATGTGGGCATATAGCTGTTATGGGCGTCAGTGCCTAGAGATCTGATGTGGGCATATAGCTGTTATGGGCGTCAGTGCCTAGAGGTCTGATGTGGGCATATAGCTGTTATGGGCGTCAGTGCCTAGAGGTCTGATGTGGGCATATAGCTGTTATCTGCGTCAGTGCCTAGAGATCTGATGTGGGCATATAGCTGTTATGGGTGTCAGTGCCTAGAGATCTGATGTGGGCATATAGCTGTTATGGGTGTCAGTGCCTAGAGGTCTGATGTGGGCATATAGCTGTTATGGGTGTCAGTGCCTAGAGGTCTGATGTGGGCATATAGCTGTTATGGGCGTCAGTGCCTAGAGGTCTGATGTGGGTATATAGCTGTTATCTGCGTCAGTGCCTAGAGATCTGATGTGGGCATATAGCTGTTATCTGCGTCAGTGCCTAGAGATCTGATGTGGGCATATAGCTGTTATGGGTGTCAGTGCCTAGAGATCTGATGTGGGCATATAGCTGTTATGGGCGTCAGTGCCTAGAGATCTGATGTGGGCATATAGCTGTTATCTGCGTCAGTGCCTAGAGATCTGATGTGGGCATATAGCTGTTATGGGTGTCAGTGCCTAGAGATCTGATGTGGGCATATAGCTGTTATGGGTGTCAGTGCCTAGAGATCTGATGTGGGCATATAGCTGTTATGGGCGTCAGTGCCTAGAGGTCTGATGTGGGCATATAGCTGTTATGGGTGTCAGTGCCTAGAGGTCTGATGTGGGCATATAGCTGTTATGGGCGTCAGTGCCTAGAGGTCTGATGTGGGCATATAGCTGTTATGGGTGTCAGTGCCTAGAGGTCTGATGTGGGCATATAGCTGTTATGGGCGTCAGTGCCTAGAGGTCTGATGTGGGCATATAGCTGTTATCTGCGTCAGTGCCTAGAGATCTGATGTGGGCATATAGCTGTTATGGGTGTCAGTGCCTAGAGGTCTGATGTGGGCATATAGCTGTTATGGGCGTCAGTGCCTAGAGGTCTGATGTGGGCATATAGCTGTTATCTGCGTCAGTGCCTAGAGATCTGATGTGGGCATATAGCTGTTATGGGCGTCAGTGCCTAGAGGTCTGATGTGGGCATATAGCTGTTATCTGCGTCAGTGCCTAGAGGTCTGATGTGGGCATATAGCTGTTATGGGTGTCAGTGCCTAGAGGTCTGATGTGGGCATATAGCTGTTATGGGCGTCAGTGCCTAGAGGTCTGATATGGGCATATAGCTGTTATGGGCGTCAGTGCCTAGAGGTCTGATGTGGGCATATAGCTGTTATGGGTGTCAGTGCCTAGAGATCTGATGTGGGCATATAGCTGTTATGGGCGTCAGTGCCTAGAGGTCTGATGTGGGCATATAGCTGTTATGGGTGTCAGTGCCTAGAGATCTGATGTGGGCATATAGCTGTTATGGGTGTCAGTGCCTAGAGGTCTGATGTGGGCATATAGCTGTTATGGGTGTCAGTGCCTAGAGATCTGATGTGGGCATATAGCTGTTATGGGTGTCAGTGCCTAGAGGTCTGATGTGGGCATATAGCTGTTATCTGCGTCAGTGCCTAGAGATCTGATGTGGGCATATAGCTGTTATGGGCGTCAGTGCCTAGAGGTCTGATGTGGGCATATAGCTGTTATGGGCGTCAGTGCCTAGAGGTCTGATGTGGGCATATAGCTGTTATCTGCGTCAGTGCCTAGAGATCTGATATGGGCATATAGCTGTTATGGGTGTCAGTGCCTAGAGATCTGATGTGGGCATATAGCTGTTATGGGTGTCAGTGCCTAGAGGTCTGATGTGGGCATATAGCTGTTATGGGTGTCAGTGCCTAGAGATCTGATGTGGGCATATAGCTGTTATGGGTGTCAGTGCCTAGAGGTCTGATGTGGGCATATAGCTGTTATCTGCGTCAGTGCCTAGAGATCTGATATGGGCATATAGCTGTTATGGGTGTCAGTGCCTAGAGATCTGATGTGGGCATATAGCTGTTATGGGTGTCAGTGCCTAGAGGTCTGATGTGGGCATATAGCTGTTATGGGCGTCAGTGCCTAGAGATCTGATGTGGGCATATAGCTGTTATGGGCGTCAGTGCCTAGAGATCTGATGTGGGCATATAGCTGTTATGGGTGTCAGTGCCTAGAGGTCTGATGTGGGCATATAGCTGTTATGGGTGTCAGTGCCTAGAGGTCTGATGTGGGCATATAGCTGTTATGGGCGTCAGTGCCTAGAGGTCTGATGTGGGCATATAGCTGTTATGGGTGTCAGTGCCTAGAGGTCTGATGTGGGCATATAGCTGTTATGGGTGTCAGTGCCTAGAGGTCTGATGTGGGCATATAGCTGTTATGGGTGTCAGTGCCTAGAGGTCTGATGTGGGCATATAGCTGTTATGGGCATCAGTGCCTAGAGATCTGATGTGGGCATATAGCTGTTATGGGCGTCAGTGCCTAGAGGTCTGATGTGGGCATATAGCTGTTATGGGCGTCAGTGCCTAGAGGTCTGATGTGGGCATATAGCTGTTATGGGTGTCAGTGCCTAGAGGTCTGATGTGGGCATATAGCTGTTATCTGCGTCAGTGCCTAGAGGTCTGATGTGGGCATATAGCTGTTATCTGCGTCAGTGCCTAGAGGTCTGATGTGGGCATATAGCTGTTATGGGCGTCAGTACCTAGAGGTCTGATGTGGGCATATAGCTGTTATGGGTGTCAGTGCCTAGAGGTCTGATGTGGGCATATAGCTGTTATGGGTGTCAGTGCCTAGAGGTCTGATGTGGGCATATAGCTGTTATGGGCGTCAGTGCCTAGAGGTCTGATGTGGGCATATAGCTGTTATGGGCGTCAGTGCCTAGAGGTCTGATGTGGGCATATAGCTGGGAATGGAGTTGGTACCATAGGTTTGAATGAGGTCTGATGTGAGAATATAAGTTTCAGGGGCTTCAATGCCCAGCGACTGACCAGAGATTTCATCTGGGTGTATAGCTGGCATTGGCCCTATTCAGAGAGGCTTACATCTCTCCTCCATCCCTCATCCGAACCAAACTAATACATGAACTGCCTGACTCACTGCTGCAAATACAACCGATGTAACAAGTTACCCCAACCTTATGTCTCTGCACCCTAAACCTATAGACTGTGAGCTCTCCGGAGCAGGGCCCTCTTCCTCCTGTACTAGATTTGTTTAGTTTTGTTATGTTTTGTATTTTATCACAAATCTTTGTCATTGTATACCCCTATCATTGTACCCAGCGCTACGGAATTTGGTGGCGCTTTACAAATAAATAATAATAATTGGCACCATGGGTTTTACGTAAGATCTGATGGTGCACTTATAACTGGCAAGGCCTTTAGTGGCTAGTGTCTGATTTCATCTGGGTGTATAGCTGGTATTGGCACCATGGGTTTTACTTGAGGTCTGATGGTGCACTTATAACTGGCAAGGCCTTTAGTGGTCAGTGTCTGATCAGAGATTTCATCTGGGTGTATAGCTGGTATTGGCACCATGGGTTTTACTTGAGGTCTGATGGTGCACTTATAACTGGCAAGGCCTTTAGTGGCTAGTGTCTGATTTCATCTGGTTGTATAGCTGGCATTGGCACCATGGGTCTTACTTGAGGTCTGATGGTGCACTTATAACTAGCAAGGCCTTTAGTGGCTAGTTTCTGATCAGAGATTTCCTCTGTGTGTATAGCTGGCATTGGCACCATGGGTTTTACTTGAGGTCTGATGGCGCACTTATAACTGGCAAGGCCTTTAGTGGCTAGTTTCTGATCAGAGATTTCCTCTGTGTGTATAGCTGGCATTGGCACCATGGGTTTTACGTAAGGTCTGATGGTGCACTTATAACTGGCAAGGCCTTTAGTGGCTAGGGTCTGATTTCATCTGGTTGTATAGCTGGCATTGGCACCATGGGTCTTACTTGAGGTCTGATGGTGCACTTATAACTAGCAAGGCCTTTAGTGGCTAGTTTCTGATCAGAGATTTCCTCTGTGTGTATAGCTGGCATTGGCACCATGGGTTTTACTTGAGGTCTGATGGCGCACTTATAACTGGCAAGGCCTTTAGTGGCTAGTTTCTGATCAGAGATTTCCTCTGTGTGTATAGCTGGCATTGGCACCATGGGTCTTACTTGAGGTCTGATGGTGGGCTTATAACTGGCAAGGCCTTTAGTGGCTAGTGTCTGATCAGAGATTTCATCTGGGAGTATAGCTGGCATTGTGCACAGCAAGCGCCGTAAGTCTGATTTGAGGTCGTATGTGGGCACATTGGGCTGCAAGCAGTAGAGGCGGATATGAGGTACACTGAAGGCATTTGGAACAGCAGAGCTATGGAGTTTTAATCTGAGGTATTATCATGGCCCCATATACAGATTTCCTACTGGTCATTCTGTTTGTTAGTAAAGGGTAGATGATAAAATAATAAGCTATAATGAATGCTCTCCAAGTGCTTGTGACATCACCCAGCCTAATGCTCTGCTTTTTCCTGGGGGCTTCAGACTGAAGGCTGCATGTGACCCATAGTCCTCGAGTGGACAATCCCTGTTTTATATAACTGATTACATCTTTTTTAATCCTGTAATAACAAAGCCAAGGGTGAGCAGAGCTGCCATTAGTTGTACATTCAACCTCTTCAGGTTTTTGTGCTGCTAAATGTGAATTTTAAATTGTAATCTCCTCCATCTTCTAATGGCTTTTTATGCTCATTAGATAGATGTTAAGCACTAGCTTAATTTAACCTTCTTTTTTGCAATTGAATTTCTATAGATTTTTTTGTAAATGTCAGCGTTCAATTAATTACATTTCAACACTACTCTGGCTAAATTAAAATGAGACAGTTCTATTTCTATCTGCTCAAAATAAAAAGGTTCACAATCTGCCCTAAATAATCATTAATTGTCCTCTGCTTTGTTATTGGACTGTATTAAAATGTCATTTTAGTGCAAAAATAACAAGTTCTAATTGGTTACCCAGCTGTGCTTTTGTCACTGCTGATAGGCTCACTGAAAATGCCCGTTCGGGACCAGCAGTTTTCTACAGCTCCTTAGGGTTAGATTTATCAAGCCCCTACGGCAGCAAGTTCTCACAAGAACTTGCTCGCCGTGATTGATCAAGCAGCGGTCACCAGACTTCCCTAAGCTCTTCGCCACCTCTAAGGTGGCAAAATTCAATCTCCTCGGTCGAGTGCGACCGAGGAGATTGACAGCTCCTGCCCGCGCGTGATTGGCTGTGCGCGGGCAGAGGGGATTGCACGCGAGCGGAAAATTGCGCTCGTGTGCAATGTTAATTACATACGGGTAATTTCGCCCCACCACAGGCGAGCTGAGGCGTACAGGGGCGCGTATGCATGCCCCTGTACGCCTCAGCTATGATAAATCTAGTGGTGTGTTTAACCCCTCTGAAAGGTTTGTAGTACTAAAATGCTCTAATGATATTCTGAGACATACCCTCAGCAGCAGTAATATAACAAAACAGCATTGTGCCTACTGATTTCTACTAAGCAGTTACTTGCCACCTATTTTTTTTTATAACTCCATCAAAAATAAAAAATAAAATAGACTTTAAAAATAAAATGTCCAAATCGTGCACTTAAAACTGACTCCATTAGAGTGTATTTAAGTAGACTCAGGAGTGTGCACGTGGTACTCTGGAGCCTACCTCAGTATGTTAAAATTTGACACATATTCCTGTAAGGTTGCATCAAATCTTTTCTACATTTTCAAGTTGTTGTTGGACACATTGTGGTGAAGAAGGTTCCTTTACCCACCTTAGATGGAATTGTCCGGTTATACAACACTTTTGGCAACAGGTTACAGATTATATGGAAAAGGTCCTTAAAGGGACAGTCTAGTATAAATTAAACTTTTATTATTCAGATAGGACTTTTAATTTTAATCAGCTTTCCAATTTACTTTTATCATCAAATTTGCTTTTTTCTCTTGGTATTCTTAGTTTAAACTAAACATAGGTAGGCTCATATGCTAATTTCTAAGCCTTTGAGGGCTGCCTCTTATCACATGCTTTTTAAATCTCTTTTCAACACAAAGAGACAGAAAGTACACGTGGGCTATATAGATAACACTGTGTTCAGGCACAGGGGGTTATTTAAGATCTAGCACAAAACAATGCTAAATTTAAGACAATAGATAATAAACAGTCACAGTCATGTGATCAGGGGGCTGGAAGAAGGTTCCTAGATACAAGGTAATCACAGAGGTAAAACGCATATTAATATAACTGTGTTAGTTCTGCAAAACTGGGGAATGGGTAATAAAGGGATTATCTATCTTTTAAAACCATAACAATTCTATGGTAGACTGTCCCTCCTTTAAAGGGCAACTGTAGTCAAATATACTCTCGTGTTGTAACAATAGTATACCATTAAATAAATCTTTTTTCAATGTACATCCTATTTGAAATCTTATTCGTTTTCAATATATCACTTTTTTAATTTTAATTGTTTTCCAAACCCACTGATTTATAGTCCGTAGCTGTATTCCAATCCTGGAGGACAACTCCAGTTGGAAGATGGCGACTACCGGACGCAATGCGCATGCGCGATTTCACGCAACGTCATCGGATAGATTGAACTTTAATGTGCGCATGCGTTATCTTCTGTCTTTTGTCAGCGATGTCGGCTTCTGTGCCAATATGCGCATGCGAGACTAATAGAAAACAATTGCGCATGCGCTGAGTGACGAAAATTTATTTAAATTGCATGCTAATACTGGCCATACGATTGGCAAGTATGTTATTGCTTAGACGGCCCACATTTGAGGGCTGGATAACGACGTCATTGACAGAAAATAAAAGTTTATTTTTATGCTAAAGGGAGCTTCGTTTTTCAAAATGAAAAGGTACCTTACATTTATATTAAAATTGCAATGTTTAATGTTGAGTGTGTTTTGCTTAAGGTCAGCAAAAGTAAGTATTCCTTTAAGTAAAGGGTAGACTGTCCCTCCTTTAAGTAAAACGCTCTTATATTTAATCATTATAATCCCTGCCTGGTCCTTCGTCGTACAAAACTCCTTCATATCATGTTTAACTGTGCTATGAAGAATTATCCCAAGGTATTGGGAGAGAACTCAGACATCGGCCAACTCACAGTGGTTATAGGGAGGTGGAATATATTCTCTCATTAGAAAGTATGACCCACTGTTATAACAATACAATATACAAATTTGCTTCAATACAAACATTTTTGGGATACTGCTTAACAGAAGGTGAGTTAGATTATGTTCCATATGAGATATACCATCTTTCGTACCCCTGCTAACTCAGGCTATTATGTACCCCAGTTGCCACAAAAAGAAACTACTATTTAAATAGTTTCCCTTTTTAAAGTGAATGTAAACTTTAATGAATTTAAGCCCAGGCTCAAAAAGTAATCTAAAAAACAGGGGCACTTTAATTCATTAAAGTTTACAAAGACGCTTATTTTTTAAATACTTACCTTTGAGTTATGGTAAACATAACACCGATCCTCCGCCCGCAGCGCCTGCTTTCTTTAGCAGATCAACGATGAATCTGACTTTCTCCAATTGTTGTGTACCCCTTTAGCATCCAGTTCATGGGGACCACAATGATTGGAGGAAGCCGGATTGATCATCTGTATGCTAAAGATCAGCAGGATCTGTGGGCGTTGTGTTTACCATAATGCAAAGGTAAGCATTTAAAAAAATAAGCGTCTTTGTAGACTTTAATGAATAAAAGTGTCCCTGTTTTTAAGATTACTTTTTGATCCTGGGCTTTAATTCATTAAAGTTTACATGCACTTTAACTGATGTCCTTATTTCATACTGAGACAGCGTTTGTTTGTTTTTCTTCAACTTGAATCACTAATATATCAGATTCAAAGAAACTTCCAACTATCTATACTGCAAAGCACCTCTTCCCCTTTATTTAAATGGATAGAAAGGTCAAAATTGAAAAATGCATGGGTGCATTTCAGTATGAAACAGAAGCATTTTTGTAATATACTCCCATTACTCCCAGTTATTACTGTTTTCAGCAGCATTTGCTCATATCCCGGAGGAGCTAAAAAGCTGGTGGTGGTGTGTACTGCTTCTGAGAAGACGTGTGATACAAGTGACCGCTGGTTTTATGAGAAGATAAGTGCCCCTCCAGGATATGTGCGTATGCTGCTGAGATTTACTAATAAAGTATATTGCAAATATGCTTCTATCTCAAATTAAAATGCATATTTTTTTATTTTGACCTTCCTATCCCATTAACGTGATCTCTGGTATAAGCTTATTCACAATTGATACCTATTCAAGACAACTTCTGTATTACGGTTTTACTACTGAACCCTCAACATTTTTCAAAAATTGTGTTGCTTACCTAGGTCAAGCAGAGATTGAATAATTGTTTGCAATTGCCTTATTCTATCTGTTTGCATTTCTGTGCTTGATTGCATAAAACCTCAATAAAATGTTTAAATAAAAAATAAAAAAAGCACAACAGATGTAAATTGTAATTATTTTTTTAAAGAGCAAGTGAAAAAAAGAGGAAAGAAAAAGAAGAGAGTGAGAAAGATACGAGATAGAGAGGAGACAGAGTAAAGAGACAAAGGATGTGGCAATAGAGGAGGAAGAGAAGAAGGAAAAACAAAATTTATGCTTACCTGATAAATGTCTTTCTTTCCGGACATGGAGAGTCCATGAAGTCATTCCAATTAATAGTGGGAAATTCACTCCTGGCCAGCAGGAGGCGGCAAAGAGCACCCCAGCAGAGCTATTAAGTGTCACTTCCCTTACCCATAACCCCTAATCATTTAGCCGAAGGGAAATGGAAAGAGAAAATAACCCAAAAGTGTAGAGGTGCCTTAATTAAGGGTGGGGTCGTGGACTCTCCATGTCCGGAAAGAAAGAAATTTATCAGGTAAGCATGAATTTTGTATTCTTTCCTAAGACATGGAGAGTCCACAATGTCATTCGAATTACTAGTGGGAACCAATACCTAAGCTAGAGGACACGGAAGGAACAGGGACGGAGAACAAGACAGCAGGCCTAAACTGAAGGCACCACCGCTTGAAGAACCTTTCTCCCAAAGGAAGCCTCAGCCGAGACGATTGGCGAAAATCCTTAGTAGCCTGTAGGTAAAATTTAAGAGCTTGCACAACATCTAAGTTATGCAAAAGAAGTTCCTTATGTGAAGGATTAGGACAATGAGAAGGAACAACAATTTCCTAATTAATGTTTAGATCCGAAACCACCTTAGGAAGAAACCCCAATTTAGTATGAAGGACCGCCTTATCCGCATGAAAAATAAGGTAAGGGGAATCACACTGTAGAGCTGAGAGCTCAAACTCTGTGAGCAAAGGAAATAGCAATAAGGAACAAAACTTTCCATGATAACAACTTAATATCTACAGAATGCATTAGCTCAAATGGAGCCTGCTGCAAAACTTTAAGAACAAGGTTCAAGCTCCAAGGAGGAGCAACAGATTTAAACACAGGCCTGATTCTGACCAAAGCCTGACAAAAAGAATGAACATCTGGCACACGTTTGTGTAAAAGAATAGACAGTGCAGAAATCTGACCCTTCAGAGAACTGACTGACACCTTTTCCAGACCTTCCTGGAAAAAAAACAACATTTTAGGAATCCTGACCATACTCCAAGAAAAGCCCTTCAATTCACACCAATATAGGTATTTGCGCCATACCTTATGGTAAATTTTACGAGTTACCGGCTTGTGAGCCTGAAGCATGGTTTCAATTACTGACTCAAAAAATCCATGCTTAGCCAAAACTAACCGTTCAATCTCCAAGCAGTCAGCTTCAGAGAAATGAGATTTGGATGGAGAAACGGACCCTGAGTAAGAAGGTCCTTCCTCCGAGGTAACCTCCAAGGTGGAAGAGATGACACCCTTACCAGGTCGGCAAACCATATACTGCGAGGCCAAGCAGGAGCTATTAGAATAACAGATGCTCTCTCCTGCTTGATACGAGCTATGACTTGTGAAAAAAGAGCAAAAGGAGGAAACCGGTATGTTAGACAGAAATCCCAAGAAACCACCAGAGCATCTATCAGGGTGGCCTGAGGATCTCTTGACCTTGAACTGTACCTTGGAGGCTTATCGTTCTGACGAGATGCCAACAGATACAACTCCGGCACCTCCCACTTGAGGGTTAACCTAGAGAACACCTCCGGGTGGAGACCCCACTCCCCCGGATGAAAGGTCTGTATGCTCAGAAAATCTGCCTCACAGTTGTGCACTCCTGGAATGTGGATGACAGATAGAAGACAATTATGAGCTTCCACCCACTGAATGATGCAAGTCACCTCCTTCATGGCCAAGGAACTCTGAGTTCCTCCTTGGTGGTTGATGTAAGCCACTGAGGTGATGTTGTCCGACTGGAATCTGATAAACCGGGCTAAGGACAACTGAGGCCAAGCCATCAAGGCATTGAAGATTGCTCTCAACTCCAAGATGTTTATGGGGAGAGAAAACTCCTCCAGAGTCCATAGGCCTTGAGCCTTAAATGAGCCCCAGTCTAGCAGGCTGGAGTCACAATCACCCAGGAGGATTTCTGGAAACATGTTCCCTGAGAAAGATGATCCTGAGAAGTCTACCACGAGAGAGAGTCTCTTGTTAATGGATCCAGATCTATCTTCTGAGATAGATCTGAATGGTCTCCATTCCATTGCCTGAGCATGCATAATTGTAGAGCTCTCAGATGGAATCGAGCAAAAGGAATGATGGAAGCGACCATCAGACCAATTACCTCCATACATTGTCCATGGGATCCTTAAAAGAAAAGCTATCCTCTATAGGAATCGTGGTTCTCTTGGCCAGAGTAGGCACATTGCGCTATGAGTCCCGAATGGCGTCAGCAACAGGAAACATGTTTTTAAAAACAGGAGATGGAAAAAAGGAATCCCTGGCTAATCCCATTCCTGTGCTATGATCTCCATCACACGGTCTGGAACAGGAAACACTTCCACAGAGGAAGGAACATCATAGTACTTTTAAGTTTACTAGATTTTTTAGGATTGACAGCGACAGAAGAATCGGAGTCCTCCAAAGTAGCCAGTACCTCCTTAAGAAGTAAACAAAGGTGTTTAAGCTTAAATCTGAAGTTTACTTCTTCAGAATCAGTCAAAGGATTTACACTGTCAGAATCTGAGATCTCACCCTCAGAAGCAACCGAGATATCCTCCTCATCCGACTTACGAGGGAGGTCAACCATCGCAGAAGATGGAACAGACATCTTATTATCAAAAATATGCTTTGATTTCCTCTTGCGCTTACCCGCCATGGGAAAAGCAGATAAAGCCGCAGACACCGAAGAAGATATCTGTGCAGCAAAATCTATTGGCAAATACACGCCTTCAGGAGGCTGAGAGGAAATGCGGGGCACTGTATATGATGCCATTGAGGCTTGGGATGTTTGAGGAGAAAGATGTGGCATATCCTGAACAGCATTATCCTGAGAGATTGACAGAGGCAAAGAGAATGCCTGGGGGTTATAGGTAAAGGAAGTGACACTTAACAGCTCTGCTAGGGTATTCTTTGCCTCCTCTTGCTGGCCAGGAGTGAATTTCCCACTAGTAATTGGAATTACGTTGTGGACTCTCCATGTCTTAGAAAAAGAAAAAAAAGGCTGGGGTAAGTGGGAGAGAAAAAGAGTAAAGAGAAAAAAAAGAGTAAAGAAAGAAGAAGAGCGAACATGGGAGGATGAGCAGAGGAGATGTTAATAGCAGCTTATTATCGCTAGTTGCAAATGGGTTAAAGTGATATCTCCCTGTCCCTTTTACATGTTTATTTTTGCCTGTGGCCCCCTGTCTTCTGACTGTGAGGCTGATGTGGCAGGCAAAAGTGAGTAACCTATACTTGATAGCCAGAGAACTTGAATTTGTATAAGAGGCTGTGAGGGTTAAAATATCCAGCTGTGCCAGGAGAAAATTTGTGGCAGGGCTGCTATACTATCAAAAACTAACAAGAAACAAAGCGAGGCCCCATCATGAGTGAGGCCTTAGGCAGTCGCCTATTTAGCCTAAGCCTATGTTTAGAGTATCTGTGTGTGTATAAATATATTTTTGTAGATAGCGTGTTTTGCTGAGAGTGCTAGCCCTGGCACTCTCAGCAAACACGCTATCTACAAAAATGCTCCTGTGCTGCTGAATGTGCCTGGAGGAAATCCCGCTCTGAACCCGATTTTCTACTTTATAAGTTTATTCTTTATTCTTACTCCTCTGCCCTTCACTTAGCCAAGCAAAACTACTCTTCTCTAATATCTCCTCACTCCTCAAACTCTAAACGTCTCTTCTCCATTTTTAACACTCTCCTCTATCCACCTTCACAACCCCATTATCTGCCTTTAGTGCTCAAGACTTGGCAGACTACTTTTTCAACAAAACACCATACGAAGTAACATTCCACCACAAGACTGCAACCTTCCATCTCCGCCCCCTGTCACCTCCTCCTCCACTCTTAGTACCTTCCCCCAACCACTGAGAATTAAGTGAGTACCCTAATGTCTTCCTCACACCTCACTGCCTGCCCACTTGACCCTATCCCTTCACATCTAATACCTTCTCTGTCTTCTACCCTCACTTCAGCTCTTACTCACATACTCAACCGATCCCTTACTACTGGTTCGTTTCCATCTTCCTTCAAACGTGCAAAGGCCACCTTCATCCTCAAAAAACCCTTCCCTCGACCCCAACTCTCCTGCAAACTACCACCCCATATCACTGCTTCTGCTAGCTTCAAAAGTCCTTGAAAAAATAGTTTTTGATTGCCTAACCCACTTCCTGTCCTCCAACTCATTGCTTAACCCCCTGCAATCTGGCTTCCGTCCCCGACACTCAACTGAGACTACCCTCACCAAGGTTACTAATGATCTTCTTTCTGCTAAAAACAATGGCCACTACTCTATGCTTATCTTACTTGACCTGTCTGCTGCCTTTGACACTGTTGACCATCCCCTCCTCCTACGGACTCTCAGCTCCTTTTGGGCTCTGTGACATTGCCCTCTCCTGGATCCACTCTTATCTCTCTAATAGGTCCTTTTCTGTCTCATTTGCTGGTGACTCCTCCTCTTCATTGCCTCTGTCTATTGGAATACCTCAAGGCTCTGTTCTAGGGCCTCTACTCTTCTCTATCTATACTTCCTCACTTGGTAAACTTATCAGTAGCTATGGCTTTAACTATCACCTCTATGCTGATGATACTCAGATCTACCTATACACGCCTGCACTCTCTCCTTCTGTCCTTTCCCACATCAGCGACTGCTTATCTGGCATTTTTTCCTGGATGGCGTCTCACCACCTAAAAATCAACATGTCCAAGACTGAGCTTCTTCTAATCCCCCAATCTAAATCTACAGCAGTTTCTAACTTTACTATCACTGTTGGCAACACTACTATCTCCCCATCACCCCAAGTCCGCTGCCCAGGGGTTACGCTTGACTCTAATCTGGCCTTCATACCCCACATCTAATTGCTCTCTTCCTCCTTTTGCAACCACCTACACGATATCTCCAAAATTCGTCCTTTTCCGAGTGCTGGGACTACTAAACAGCTAATCCATTCCCTAGTAATTTCCCAGCTTGACTACTGTAATAACCTACTAACTGGCTTTCCTCTCTCCTGCCTCTCCCCCCTTCAATCCATCCTAAATGCCTCTGCTAGGCTAATCCACCTCTTCTGACGCTCTTTATCTGCTGCACCCCTCTAAGTCCCTTCACTGGCTCCCCATTCACAGCAGAATAAAATTAAAAATTCTCACTCTGACCTACAAAGCCCTTACCAATGAAGCCCCCCCACCTGTCCTCACTCATCAACAAATATACTCCAGCCCGTCCCCTAAGATCCAACAACGATCTACTCCTTGCATCTTCTACCATCACCTCCTCCCATGCTAGACTACAGGACTTCTCTCGTGCTGCACCAACCCTCTGGAACGCACTTCCTTGAGCTGTCAGACTTTCCCCCAACCTCTCCTCCTTTAAACATTCTCTAAAGACCTTCTTGTTCAGAGAAGCCTATCACCAAATCAGTAACCAATTAATTCTACTTGCCAAATAGTTGCCCTCATCTAACTCCACACTATCATCATTCCCACCTTTGCAGTCCCCACCTCCTGTTTCTCACCCTCCTACCCATCTAGATTGTAAGTTTTCATGGGAACAGGGCTCCCAATTCCCCCTGTATTTGTTTGTTAAATTTTGTCTGGTGTCTCATATTTTACTGTCCTTTTATCTTTGTTACCCCTGGACAGAGCTGCAGAATCTGTTGGCACTTTATAAATAAAGAATAATAATCATAATAATATATACGAGTGTGTGTGGTCATTTTATAATGCTGCCCTTGTACTACACGTAAACAACTTTTTGGTGGAATTGTTTTCCACAGTTATCAAAGTTCCTACTTGTTTGACTGCCAAGGAATTTCAAGGTGGGAAGCTTAAGTAATGAGCAAAGGTTGTGTGCAGCAGATAAGGCTGAATTCTGAGCCTATCACTGTTTGCAGTTAACGGCTGTAGCTACGACTGTTTACCCTGCATGCAAATTCCAGCCAGCAGAAGTAAAAGATAACCATGTAGATCTGTACCGATGATATTTTTATTTAATAAACACAATTTAATGGCTCTGAGCAATGGCTGTGATCATATTCACGTAACACATTTGTTACAATACATATAGCCTTGTAAGCATGTATCCTTTTTTATGGACTTGTTAAGTTTGTTATATGTATCTACATTTCTTTTGTACAATCAGTGTTATGGTGTGGTCATAGATTTGGAAATTGGTGACACTTTATAAATAAATGATAATAAAACCAATGATAAAATAATATACAAACATATTCACCAATAACAGGATATAGATCATCATATCTCCCTATCTACTCTGTTTTCTCTATTTGATATAGTTTTTGATGTATCTTTCCATCTGATCAATTTATCTAGCTTCTCCTTTGTGGCTTCTATCTTTTCTGTAATCCCTGTTTCGCTATGGGGTCTAGGGAGTGGGTTTAACAAGTGGCAGAACATAACACACATTATTATTTTTTTTAAAAAGCACTCTGATAACTGACTTTTGTTACTAGGGGGACACTTTCTGGTTGCCTAGATAACCACACCAAGCCTCCTTCCCCAGTCTGCAACCAGTAATGTGTGCAGCCTTTGCTTGAAGCAAACATTTTGTCTGACAGCAGAATGAATATTCCTAACAAATTAAAGCTGCAACTTTTTTTTTTGCACAGTGTTTTTCTTATGTTTGTACATGATACTCCTGAGGTTTAGCAGGTATTTATTAAGTGCTCTGTGTAAAAAAAACAAAACAAAGGCATTTGGAACAGTATATAAATCCCACAAAAACTTTAGTCCTGTATACAACTTAAAGGGACATAATACTCATACGCTAAATCACTTGAAACTGATGCAGTATAACTGTAAAAAGCTGACAGGAAAATATCACCTGAGCATCTCTATGTAAAAAAGGAAGATATTTTACCTCACAATCTCCTCAGCTCAGCAGCGTAAGCTCTGTGTAAAAAGTTATACTCAGCTGCTGCTCAGCTGCAGGTAAAAAAAATATATGAAGAAATGAACAGCAGCCAATCAGCATCAGCAGTGCTGAGGTCATGAACTCTTTTACTGTGATCTCATGAGATTTCATAGTAAAACTCCCTTAAACTGAATAGCGAAATAAGATGAGTATGCACGTAAGTTCACTCCCTTAGCTGTCCCGGGACAGACATACTGATTTGCTGCTTAGAAGTCCTTTACAATGGGATGTGGCTACTGAGCAACTTGAGGTAAATATCTTTCTTTTTTACATAGAGATGTTCAGGTGATATTTTCTAGTCAGCTTTTTACAACTATGGTGCATCACTTTCAAGTGTTTCAACATTTGGATATCATGGCCCTTTAACTAAAATAATTTACTTATGCTGCCAAACGGTTCAGAGACCACACAGGTCACACTGCAAAAAAAAAAACTATTCAGCTGAGCAGACACCAGACACATTGCCCTTGCTGCTGTGCCGGCACCCTCCCCACACCCGCCCACTCCTCACACTGCAGGGCTAGGGCTAGGAGTATGTTACAAAACCCATCGCACAACTGCAAAGCAATAAATTGTGTATAAACAGCCTGGGATTAAAGGGGAGATAAATCTCTAGCGATGCTGATTATCCGACTGAGTCTGAACTTCTCTCAGATCTTACCCGTGTGGCCAGAGTAGTCCTGACTGCCGTCCTCAGAGACTCAAAGCACACTGCCACACTCAATTAGTAAGTAGACACAGTGAGGCTCCTGAGGTGACTAGTCAGAACTTCCATGGCACTGTCGCTGCCTTCTCATGCCTGAGCTCAAAGATGAGTCAACATGGCACATGCAGTCACATGTGCCACAAACCACTGACTGTGTATTGGTAGAATGTGGTCACGTGATGACCATGTATGGGCCCAATAGAAATTTTTTTTTTTATAAAAATGCATGGGACAGGTGTCAATCATACCGGGACAGACCCCTAAAATCGGGACTGTCCCGTGAAAATCTGGACAGTTAAGGGGTAAGACCAATAGGGATAATTCTTATAATACTACTGAATTATAAGGACACATGCCCACAAGCATCAAGTCTAATTCAGGGCACAACTATATATTTTTTCAATAAATAAGATTTTTTTTTCTCCCAAGAAATAAAAAAGAATGTCTAATACATCTTACAAAATGCCCTTTTTCAGTTAAAACAAGCAGTACAGTTTTATCCAGTATGACCTTTTTTCAACATGCATTTGTAAAATAATTATTACCATTTGCCTATTTTTTCCCCTGGATGTACAGTCACTGATCTGGATATGGTAATTACATGATTCCAATAAACATAACAGCTCCAAGGAATTTGGGAACTTCACAATTCAAACACAAGCTACAGTTAAAAAGAGTAGATGAAAAAGTCTGTAAATAAAATGCCACAGAACAAATCTGTGTTCAGTTATTTTATTTTTATTAAGATATTTTTTTTTTACAAGTGTACAAAAATATACACCAAATGCACATCCCATCTTTAAATGAAGACATATAAATTTAAAGGGACATGTTAACCAGATTTTTAAGCACTTGAAAGTGATGCATTTCTGTAAAAAAGCTAACTATAAAATATCACATAATCTCTATCAAAAATTTCCTCAGTAGCCACATCCCACTGTAAAGGGACTTTAAGCAGACATTGTGCTTATCCTGAAACTTGCTCTCTGTTTAATGAAGTTTAGTATGAAAATATTGCAAGATTTCAGTGAAATCCCACAAGCTGATTGCCTGTTTTTTGTGTTTGTTTTTTTTTTTCACCATGCAGCTGTCAATAAAGAGAGCAGCTCTGGCTCATAAAGCACTTACTATGGTGAGCTTTTTACATAGAGATATTGAGGTGATATTTTCTTGTCAGCTTTTTACAGTTATGCTGCATCACTTTCAGGTGATTTAGTGCATGTGTATTATGCCCCTTTAAATCTGCAGGTATATTGCAACAGTCAAAATAACTTTGTTTACCTGTTTGTTGGAGATCACCAAATTTTCCACAGGCTGTGGCCTCCTGAAAACTTGTATTTCTTCTATAATGTGGACATTATTATTAATAACTACTGCCTTGTGTATCCAGCCATCACCTGTTATTAAAGAGCAGCAAGAGGTTGTGTCAGGAAACTAACAGATAATTAAGTATATATAAGTATTCACAGAAGACTACTTTTTATGATTAATTTTATGTATAAAGTATAAACTTTAATGAATATCTTTCAGCCTTTGGTTTTTACCGGAGTATATCATTAAAAATACTGAATATTTGCTCTTTTTTTCTCTAACATGCAAACTTTATACGTTTTCTGAAACTACCACCTTTTCTCTGTATCAATATTCTTGTAAAATAAAAGTCTTAAATTAAATCAAAATATCTTCTTCATTCCATACAACATTTATGTATGTTAACGTTATTTATAAAGCAAAGAGCAAAAATCTGAGTCCACTGCCACAATCTGCTTTTATTATAAACATTTCTGAGAGGAAATAATTTGTCTGACAAAAATAAAATAAAAATACACCAACTGAACTAATAAAAGATAAAAAAAAAAAGTTTGTTTATTATATACTGAAAATATTTTTTTTTAATATGACATTATGATGACCATTTGCACTAATGACTGCTTTAACTCTCTCTGGTACGGAGTCTACAAGTTTGTGTGGAATTTTACAATCCCTGTTATTCCAGAATTCTTTTAGAGCATCGCAGCGAGTGTCTAGGGATGCCACAGTGTGTTTCGCCTTTCTCTTTTATCCAAATGCTCCTAAAGATGTTTAATGATGGTCAAGTGTCTGAGGAGGGAAAGTCATACAAATTAGCACTACGTGCTCTTCCTTTAACTTCAGCTTTTATGTGTTTAGGGTGGTTGTTCTACTTGAAAATGGATCCACCCCTACGCAACTTTAAGCCACAAGCGATGGCATGCTCTGCAGAATAGAGTGATACTTTTCTTTGGTCAAAGTGTAGTTGATCCTGTCCAAGTCACCAGATCCAGAAAAGACAACGCATCCCTGCACTTAAAGGGCCAGTAAACCTAGAAAATAATGTTATATAATTCTGCACATAGTGCAAAATTATATAAAATTACATTAGTGCTATCTTTATATAACATAATATTGCCTGTGAATTTTTAATAAAAAAGAGGGTTTTTCAGACCCGCCCCTGTGCTCTACTCAGCGGGTCTGGTTTTTCGACAGAGCAGGAGCAAGCTACATTAAGTGTAATGGTGCGGTCGGGGCGGGCTGTGACAAGACAGCTGGCCAGATGCGCTCTGAGGGAAAACTAGACCCGCTCAGTAGAGCACAGAGGGCGGGTATGAAAAACCCTCTTTTTTAATAAAAATTCACAGGCAATATTATGTTATATAAAGCTAGCACTAATATAATGTTATATAATTCTGCACTATGTGCAGAATTATATAACATTATTTTCTAGGTTTACTGGCCCTTTAAATATTTACTGCACATTTAATTGTAGCTTTTACACACTATGACATTTGTCCATTCTTTCATTGTGAAAATAAATGCTGCATTGTTTGGCTCATGCTAAATGATTAGACTTGTTTAGAGACCACTATTATACCCTGAAAATTGCACTTTGCCAGTAGTGTATAGATTGTGATTCTGCTTGCTTGTAGGATGTTCCTGGTTCACCTGGGCTTGAATTGAGGAAGCAGATGCTGTTCTATCCCATAATCTTGTTTCCGTGATATACTGGTCATTTTAGGTCTGCCTGGCCTTGCTTCAGAGGAAAATTATTTGGTTTCAGAAAATATTTTCAGTGTTTGTTGTACTGACCCTTTAGAAATATGCAACTTAGGACTAGGAATGTTTTTGACTGCTCAGGAGGACAAGTTGTTCTCAAATAGCTTCCTTAAACTCCTCTGACGTGATTACAAAATATATTTTAACGAATGTCCATCTTCAAAGGCCCTAACAGGAGCACTAGTAGCAGCAAAAGCAAGATCATACTCATAGAATTAAAATATTCTGCTAATTGTTAAAAGACAAATACAGCCCACATGTGCAATTACAATATTATAATACTTTTTAATAAATAATCAAATAAAAACAGTTTTTAATGGTGGACTCAGAATTTTGCACCCCACTTTATATATAAATTATACATTTTTGAAGAAATCCAGAGAGTGCAAGCCGTTCTTTTTGATATTTACAGCTCTTGCTAGTACCCTGGTGGATGTGTTTGTTTTAAGTGAGAGTGCACTTCTACATTGCTTTATTTATTTATTTATTTATATATATATATATATATATATATATATATATATATATATATATATGTATATGTATATACATATATATATATATATATATATATATGTATATATATATATATATATATATATATATATATATATATACACACACACACACACACTTAAAAATGTAAAACACATAATGTGCTGCATTAAGGGGACACGCTCATGCAATAATTTCAAATGTTTATAAATAGAGCAATGTATTATGAATCAAAAACATTAAACATTATTGTATTATTACACCAATGTTCATTGGCAACTAAATTTTGCAAATTAACTTTGCAAATGGGATAAGCACACAGTAAAAGTCCCACTAAGGAGTCACAATGCATCTCTGCTCCAGAGCCAGTGACTGGGATCTTGACAATGTGTTTAAATTATGTTTCATGGATTAAATGCATAGTTACCAAGGGATACTTGTAAGATAACAAAACAAATTAAAGCCTTGTTTTGCTGCATTAATAAGTCATTTTAAGTTACATTAGGGCCAGTCTTGGTAGTTAACAGCAATCTTTAAGTGTGTTTGTGTTTCTTAAAATATAATGCACATAGTCTCAGTGCAGTGGCGTCACTAGGGTTGGTGTCACCCGGTGCGGTAAGTTATGGTGTCACCCCCCCCCCCCGAAAGCAGACACACACAAAAACACAGGCAAACACACATACAAACACTCAGACACACTTAAAACATACTCAGATGCACACACAAACACTCGGAAACACACTCAGACACACACACAAAAACACTGAGACACACACACACACAAAAACACTGAGACACACACACACACAAAAACACTCAGACACACACACACACACACAAAAACGCTGAGACACACACACACAAAAACGCTGAGACACACACACACACACAAAAACACACACACAAAAACACTGAGACACACACACACACAAAAACACTGAGACACACGAACACACAAACAAAAACACTCAGACACACACACACACACAAAAACTCAGACACACACATACAAAATATGTAAACTGCACTGCATTAATTATAAAGCACATGCCTAGAGCTGCTCCCTGGCTCAGCAGAGCATCAAATGAAAGATAAACAGAGCACTCTAAAAATAAATCACTAAAGAAAAGTTTTAGGTGCGCAAACTATGAAAATTCTGCTCTCTGACTCTGTTCCAAACCTGTCAGTGCACAGCCCCGGGCCGCGTGCCTACCGCTTCTTATGGCCAATCACCTCTGCACTCTGCCCACCCCCAGACCCCCGCCCGCCCTCCTACCTGTTCAGTGTGCACTTAGTGTACCGTAATCGTAATGGTCTGGTGGGCATCATACGTGGCTCCTTCACTTTAAAGACAGTGTCAAACAGTCATGCGGTCAGGTGCCAGGCATCCCCTCATGATTTGCCAGTTCCCGTTTAGAGAGACAGCACAGCAGTGAGTGACTCCACTGCTCCACATGTCACTGAGCAGTGAGCACAGATAGGCACGCAGGTTTAGGCTAGCAGCGCAACTTTGCAAGCCCCACGGCATGCCCACAACATTCATAGCGAAATTGGGCACGGGAGAAGCAAAGTACAAACAAGCAAAAGCAGCCGGGGAAACTATTTGTTGAAATTGCAGCACTGGCTCAAGGGGCAAAAAAATTCATCTCAACATTGTATTTCTTTGAATTTCAATACAAATTTAAAAAAAAAAAAAAAAAAAATTTTTTTTTTTTTTTTGGTGTCACCCCCTGGAGGGTGTCACCCGGGTGCGGCCCGCCCCCCCCGCCCCCCCTAGTGACGCCACTGTCTCAGTGTATTTTCCACTATCATCCCTTTAATGCAACACTTGCTATGTCACTAAATTTCAACAGAATAAATGGCTACATGGTCATGTATTCAAGACAACTAGTATCCTCTTTTTTATGTAATTAGTTTTCAAGCATCATTAAATTAAGCAATTTAAACTTATGATTTCCAATGTGATCAACATCATGTTAGTTTATATCGGCCTGAAATATGGAAAAAAACAACGACAAAAACCACATTATTATATTATTTCAAAGAAAATATACAACCTGGTTTAATATTCTGTTCTTATATAATTTATAAGAGTTCTAAGGTAAATACAGCCTATTCTGAGAATGTGACGCATCCAGTTTATGGTGTTATGAAGCAATATTAATTTACGTTATGGTGCAAATAAAGCCTGAGATTAAAATCCTCTATTTCATAAAAGTGAGACACATTATGTAGCCAATTAGCACATCTAGGCACAAATCCCTGCTTGCTTTTCCTCAGAAGTCTTCATACACTGTTATCAGAGCACAAGAGAACTCTGGGTAAGATATGCAAATGAGATATGTTTTCATTATTATGTTTAACCCCTTCCCGTCCTTAGGACTTTCCTTGCCGTCCTAACCATGCTGGGGTTTAGCGCAGTTAGGATGACATGGAACGTCCTAGCCGTTCTGCTGTATTGACGCCATACCGGCTTCCTAACTGGGATCACAGGCTGGAGGGCATGCTTAACATCATAGGCACTCTCCCCTGACCCGATTCCATTATTAAAATCACACAATTGCATGAGCGATCGCATGATTTCAATTTTTTCACTTATTTTTTTTACATCAGAACTTTGTTCCAATCTAGTAAATACGTACCGTCAGTAAGGGGTTAACCACAGAAAACCCCTTATGGGTAGGTTCAGAAAAATTAAAACCACATCTGGACAGCTTTGAGATGTTGTATGTCTAATCTGCATATCTTACCCAAAGTTCTCTTGTGCATTGGCAACACTCAGAATACATATTGGGATGCGTAGATTACCTAGATGTGCTAATTGGCAATACAATCATTTTTTATAATGTTATGAGAAAGATGTCATTTACAAACCTGTCCCTATAAACAGCACATCATAAAACTTGTCATCCAAAGCTTTTACTCGATCCACAGCAATTCTGGTATAGATGATGTTTTTCTTCATGAGAAGTGGCTGTTCGCCAACTGGTTTAACTTCTTCGTACATAAGGGGATGGAGCTTCACAAAGTCTAGGACATTGTTTGGAAGGTCTTGGGAAGAGTTGTAGCCATTGTTCCGTAACTCATTAGTGATGCACTAAGAAATAAGAAAACACAGACATAGAAACATTTTTAAGATTTCTTAAAACTGAGATGCCTCCAGTTTTTTTTCCTTTCTTTTCATAGAATCATCCGTAGCTTTTTATCAACAAAATCTTCTTCCAAGAATTTGAAGTAGTCCTTATAAGGGTAACTTAGAGTCAGTCTAAGATAACAAAGTACAGGTTGAGAGCACATAACAGAGTGTACAAAATAACATTATACTAGGTCAAGAAGTTCACAACCATAAAGGGACATGAAACCCAATTTTTTTTTTACTCCATGATGATATAGCATAAAATTGTTTTTTTAAATCTTTCTATTCATTTTTTTTTAAAACAAACAGCAACAACAAAAAAAAAAATACCAATTCATAGGAACCAAATGCCATCACTGAACGCTTATTAAATCTAATTAATTTATTGTACCATATAACATGCTTAAATAAAGTAAACAGAAACTCAAAATATACATTTGATTAGAGTGTTTCTTTGCAAAATTATATTAACTCTACTAATACTCTTACATGCAAAATATCTCAGGACCTATGACAAATCTTAAATCAGTTAGGAGGTATGGGGACAAGGGGAAAGAAAAAGAAAATCAGTGCAGGCCATATAGAAAAAAAATATTAGGGGACAATAGCCTATTGTCCAGAAGTGGGGGAAAAAAGAGAGAGCATACAATTTAAACAACTTTCTAATTTACTTATTTTATCGTATTTGCTTTGTTCTTTTGGTATCCTTTGTTAAAAAGCATACCTAGGTATGCTCAGGAGCTAGCTGCTGTTTGGTGGCTGTGCATATATGCCTTTTGTTTTACCAATTTGTTCATGTAGCTCCCAGTAGTGAATTGCTGCTCCTTCAACAAAGGATACCAAAAGAATGAAGCAAAACGGATAATAGAAGTAAATTGGAAAGTTGTTTCAAAATGTATGCTCTACCTGAATCATAAAAGAAAAATTTGAGTTTCATGTCCTTTTAAAGGGAAATAAATGTGCAACTACTCAACTGTACTAGAGTGTTTAATCATTCCACTATTGCTTGCATAGAACTGTGTTGAAGAGGTTAAACACATAGTTAAAGCCAGCTCCAGAACAGCAATGCACTACTGGGACCAAACGGAACACATCTGGAGAGCCAATTACAAGAGGCATATTTGCATATCTATCAATCACCTGCATGCAAATATAAACACCTGCAGGGGTTAAACACAGTTATTACATTAAATCATTGGACTGTTTGCTGGGATATATCAGATCATGTTATTTTTCCACTTTAATGTCCCTTTAAACACTTTGATTTGTACGTATTTATGGGGAGGGCAGGGGATAGTAAATAATTATTGTAAAGTCTTGATATGATACTATAAAGTATACAAATTAATATGTTGAAGCATGGTTGGGAAAGCAAATTTCAATGTGCCTAGGGCAGCATGAAACCTAAACACATCACTTTGTATAGAAGAAGGGATTTGTGATATGTTAGTTTATGTAAATATTTGGAGATTTATTTTTAGCTTTTTGATCAATTTAGTAACATCTGCATGAAAAATGTTTTATGGTGGTAAAAACACCAAAATAATTAGGCTAGCACCACCGACAATTATCAGATACATTTGCCATTTTATTACAAATTATTATATATAACATTATTCAAGTATTTAATCACAAGTACAATGTTTCCTGCTGATCTGTATAAAAACATAATTTATGCTTACCTGATAAATTTATTTCTCTTGTAGTGTATCCAGTCCACGGATCATCCATTACTTATGGGATATTAACTCCTCCCCAACAGGAAGTGCAAGAGGATTCACCCAGCAGAGCTGCTATATAGCTCCTCCCCTAACTGCCATTACCAGTCATTCGACCGAAAACATGCAGAGAAAGGAAAACCATAGGGTGCAGTGGTGACTGTAGTTTAATGGAAAAATTACCTGCCTTAAAGTGACAGGGCGGGCCGTGGACTGGATACACTACAAGAGAAATAAATTTATCAGGTAAGCATAAATTATGTTTTCTCTTGTTAAGTGTATCCAGTCCACGGATCATCCATTACTTATGGGATACCAATACCAAAGCTAAAGTACACGGATGACGGGAGGGACAGGCAGGCTCTTTATACAGAAGGAACCACTGCCTGAAGAACCTTTCTCCCAAAAACAGCCTCCGAAGAAGCAAAAGTGTCAAATTTGTAAAATTTGGAAAAAGTATTAAGAGAAGACCAAGTTGCAGCCTTGCAAATCTGTTCAACAGAAGCCTCATTCTTAAAGGCCCAAGTGGAAGCCACAGCTCTAGTAGAATGTGCTGTAATTCTTTCAGGAGGCTGCTGTCCAGCAGTCTCATAGGCTAACCGTATTATGCTACGAAGCCAAAAGGAGAGAGAGGTAGCCGAAGCTTTTTGACCTCTCCTCTGACCAGAATAAACGACAAACAGGGAAGACGTTTGTCGAAAATCCTTAGTTGCCTGTAGATAAAATTTCAGGGCACGGACTACATCTAGATTGTGTAGCAGACGTTCCTTTTTCGAAGAAGGATTAGGACACAAAGATGGAACCACAATCTCTTGATTGATATTCCTGTTAGTGACCACCTTAGGTAGGAACCCAGGTTTAGTACGCAGAACTACCTTGTCTGAATGAAAAATCAGATAAGGAGAATCACAATGTAAGGCAGATAACTCAGAGACTCTTCGAGCCGAGGAAATCGCCATTAAAAACAGAACTTTCCAAGATAACAACTTGATATCAATGGAATGAAGGGGTTCAAACGGAACCCCCTGTAAAACATTAAGAACTAAGTTCAAACTCCATGGTGGAGCAACAGTTTTAAACACAGGCTTGATCCTAGCTAAAGCCTGACAAAAAGCTTGAACGTCCGGAACTTCTGACAGACGTTTGTGTAAAAGAATGGACAGAGCTGAAATCTGTCCCTTTAAGGAACTAGCGGATAAACCCTTTTCTAAACCTTCTTGTAGAAAAGACAATATCCTCGGAATCCTAACCTTACTCCATGAGTAACTCTTGGATTTGCACCAATATAAGTATTTGCGCCATATCTTATGGTAAATCTTTCTTGTAACAGGCTTCCTAGCCTGTATTAAGGTATCAATAACTGACTCAGAAAAACCACGTTTTGATAAAATCAAGCGTTCAATTTCCAAGCAGTCAGCTTCAGAGAAATTAGATTTTGATGTTTGAAGGGACCCTGGATCAGAAGGTCCTGTTTAAGAGGTAGCGACCAAGGTGGACAGGATGACATGTCCACTAGATCTGCATACCAAGTCCTGCGTGGCCATGCAGGCGCTATTAGAATCACTGATGCTCTCTCCTGTTTGATTCTGGCAATCAATCGAGGAAGCATCGGGAAGGGTGGAAACACATAAGCCATCCCGAAGGTCCAAGGTGCTGTCAAAGCATCTATCAGAACCGCTCCCGGATCCCTGGATCTGGACCCGTAACGAGGAAGCTTGGCGTTCTGTCGAGACGCCATGAGATCTATCTCTGGTTTGCCCCAACGTCGAAGTATTTGGGCAAAGACCTCCGGATGAAGTTCCCACTCCCACGGATGAAAAGTCTGACGACTTAAGAAATCCGCCTCCCAGTTCTCCACTCCCGGGATGTGGATTGCTGACAGGTGGCAAGAGTGAGACTCTGCCCAGCGAATTATCTTTGATACTTCCATCATTGCTAGGGAGCTTCTTGTCCCTCCCTGATGGTTGATGTAAGCTACAGTCGTGATGTTGTCCGACTGAAACCTGATGAACCCCCGAGTTGTTAACTGGGGCCAAGCCAGAAGGGCATTGAGAACTGCTCTCAATTCCAGAATGTTTATTGGTAGGAGACTCTCCTCCTGATTCCATTGTCCCTGAGCCTTCAGAGAATTCCAGACAGCGCCCCAACCTAGTAGGCTGGCGTCTGTTGTTACAATTGTCCAGTCCGGCCTGCTGAATGGCATCCCCCTGGACAGATGTGGCCGAGAAAGCCACCATAGAAGAGAATTTCTGGTCTCTTGATCCAGATTCAGAGTAGGGGACAAGTCTGAGTAATCCCCATTCCACTGACTTAGCATGCACAATTGCAGCGGTCTGAGATGTAGGCGTGCAAAGGGTACTATGTCCATTGCTGCTACCATTAAGCCGATCACCTCCATGCATTGAGCTACTGACGGGTGTTGAATGGAATGAAGGACACGGCATGCATTTTGAAGCTTTGTTAACCTGTCTTCTGTCAGGTAAATCTTCATTTCTACAGAATCTATAAGAGTCCCCAAGAAGGGAACTCTTGTGAGTGGAAAGAGAGAACTCTTCTTTTCGTTCACCTTCCATCCATGCGACCTTAGAAATGCCAGTACTAACTCTGTATGAGACTTGGCAGTTTGAAAGCTTGAAGCTTGTATCAGAATGTCGTCTAGGTACGGAGCTACCGCAATTCCTCGCGGTCTTAGTACCGCCAGAAGAGCACCCAGAACCTTTGTGAAGATTCTCGGAGCCGTAGCCAATCCGAATGGAAGAGCTACAAACTGGTAATGCCTGTCTAGAAAGGCAAACCTTAGATACCGGTAATGATCTTTGTGAATCGGTATGTGAAGGTAAGCATCCTTTAAATCCACTGTGGTCATGTACTGACCCTTTTGGATCATGGGTAAAATTGTCCGAATAGTTTCCATTTTGAACGATGGAACTCTTAGGAATTTGTTTAGGATCTTTAAATCCAAGATTGGCCTGAAAGTTCCCTCTTTTTTGGGAACCACAAACAGATTTGAGTAAAACCCTTGTCCTTGTTCCGACCGCGGAACCGGATGGATCACTCCCATTAATAAAAGATCTTGTACGCAGCGTAGAAACGCCTCTTTCTTTATTTGGTTTGTTGACAACCTTGACAGATGAAATCTCCCTCTTGGGGGAGAGAATTTGAAGTCTAGAAGGTATCCCTGAGATATGATCTCTAACGCCCAGGGATCCTGGACATCTCTTGCCCAAGCCTGGGCGAAGAGAGAAAGTCTGCCCCCCACTAGATCCGTTCTCGGATCGGGGGCCCTCGATTCATGCTGTCTTAGGGGCAGCAGCAGGTTTCCTGGCCTGCTTGCCCTTGTTCCAGGACTGGTTAGGTCTCCAGCCTTGTCTGTAGCGAGCAACAGCTCCTTCCTGTTTTGGTGCAGAGGAAGTTGATGCTGCTCCTGCTTTGAAATTACGAAAGGAACGAAAATTAGACTGTCTAGCCTTAGGTTTGGCTCTGTCTTGAGGCAGGGCATGGCCTTTACCTCCTGTAATGTCAGCGATAATTTCTTTCAACCCGGGCCCGAATAAGGTCTGCCCTTTGAAAGGTATATTAAGCGATTTAGATTTAGAAGTAACGTCAGCTGACCAGGATTTTAGCCACAGTGCTCTGCGTGCCTGAATGGCGAATCCGGAATTCTTAGCCGTAAGTTTAGTTAAATGTACTACGGCATCTGAAATAAATGAGTTAGCTAACTTAAGGGCTTTAAGCTTGTGTGTAATCTCATCTAATGGAGCTGATTCAAGTGTCTCTTCCAGAGACTCAAACCAAAATGCTGCTGCAGCCGTGACAGGCGCAATGCATGCAAGAGGTTGCAATATAAAACCTTGTTGAACAAACATTTTCTTAAGGTAACCCTCTAACTTTTTATCCATTGGATCTGAAAAGGCACAGCTATCCTCCACCGGGATAGTGGTACGCTTAGCTAAAGTAGAAACTGCTCCCTCCACCTTAGGGACCGTTTGCCATAAGTCCCGTTTGGTGGCGTCTATTGGAAACATCTTTCTAAATATCGGAGGGGGTGAGAACGGCACACCGGGTCTATCCCACTCCTTAGTAACAATTTCAGTAAGTCTCTTAGGTATAGGAAAAACGTCAGTACTCGCCGGTACCGCAAAATATTTATCCAACCTACACATTTTCTCTGGTATTGCAACTGTGTTACAATCATTCAGAGCCGCTAACACCTCCCCTAGTAATACACGGAGGTTTTCCAGCTTAAATTTAAAATTTGAAATATCTGAATCCAGTTTGTTTGGATCAGAACCGTCACCCGCAGAATGAAGCTCTCCGTCCTCATGTTCTGCAAATTGTGACGCAGTGTCTGACATGGCCCTAATATTATCAGCGCACTCTGTTCTCACCCCAGAGTGATCACGCTTACCTCTTAGTTCTGGTAATTTAGCCAAAACTTCAGTCATAACAGTAGCCATATCCTGTAATGTGATTTGTAATGGCCGCCCAGATGTACTCGGCGCTACAATATCACGCACCTCCCGAGCGGGAGATGCAGGTACTGACACGTGAGGCGAGTTAGTCGGCATAACTCTCCCCTCGTTGTTTGGTGAAATATGTTCAATTTGTACAGATTGACTTTTATTTAAAGTAGCATCAATACAGTTAGTACATAAATTTCTATTGGGCTCCACTTTGGCTTTAGCACATATAGCACAGATATCTTCCTCTGAATCAGACATGTTTAACACACTAGCAAATAAACTAGCAACTTGGAAATACTTTTCAAGTAATTTACTATAATATGAAAACGTACTGTGCCTATAAGAAGCACAGAAAAAGTTATGACAGTTGAAAATTAATAAACTGAAAAGTTATAGCATCAAATCTTTGTAAAAAACACAATTTTAGCAAAGGATTGCTCCCATTAGCAAAGGATAACTAACCCTGATAGCAGAAAAAAAATACAGAAATAAACGTTTTTTTATCACAGTCAACTACAATCTCACAGCTCTGCTGTGAGTGATTACCTCCCTCAAAACAAGTTTTGAAGACCCCTGAGTTCTGTAGAGATGAACCAGATCATGCAGGGAAGACAATAAACTTCTGACTGAATTTTTTGATGCGTAGCAAAAGCACCAAAAAAGGCCCCTCCCCCTCACACATAACAGTGAGAGAGATCAGTAAACTGTCATAAATTAAATAAAACGACTGCCAAGTGGAAAAAAATAGTGCCCAAAACATTTTTTCACCCAGTACCTCAGAAAAACAGAATTTATGTTTACCTGATAAATTTCTTTCTCCAACGGTGTGTCCGGTCCACGGCGTCATCCTTACTTGTGGGATATTCTCTTCCCCAACAGGAAATGGCAAAGAGCCCAGCAAAGCTGGTCACATGATCCCTCCTAGGCTCCGCCTACCCCAGTCATTCGACCGACGTTAAGGAGGAATATTTGCATAGGAGAAACCATATGGTACCGTGGTGACTGTAGTTAAAGAAAATAAAATATCAGACCTGATTAAAAAAACCAGGGCGGGCCGTGGACCGGACACACCGTTGGAGAAAGAAATTTATCAGGTAAACATAAATTCTGTTTTCTCCAACATAGGTGTGTCCGGTCCACGGCGTCATCCTTACTTGTGGGAACCAATACCAAAGCTTTAGGACACGGATGAAGGGAGGGAGCAAATCAGGTCACCTAAATGGAAGGCACCACGGCTTGCAAAACCTTTCTCCCAAAAATAGCCTCAGAAGAAGCAAAAGTATCAAACTTGTAAAATTTGGTAAAAGTGTGTAGTGAAGACCAAGTCGCTGCCCTACATATCTGATCAACAGAAGCCTCGTTCTTGAAGGCCCATGTGGAAGCCACAGCCCTAGTGGAATGAGCTGTGATTCTTTCGGGAGGCTGCCGTCCGGCAGTCTCGTAAGCCAATCTGATGATGCTTTTAATCCAAAAAGAGAGAGAGGTAGAAGTTGCTTTTTGACCTCTCCTTTTACCTGAATAAACAACAAACAAGGAAGATGTTTGTCTAAAATCCTTTGTAGCATCTAAATAGAATTTTAGAGCGCGAACAACATCCAAATTGTGCAACAAACGTTCCTTCTTTGAAACTGGTTTTGGACACAGAGAAGGTACGATAATCTCCTGGTTAATGTTTTTGTTAGAAACAACTTTTGGAAGAAAACCAGGTTTAGTACGTAAAACCACCTTATCTGCATGGAACACCAGATAAGGAGGAGAACACTGCAGAGCAGATAATTCTGAGACTCTTCTAGCAGAAGAAATCGCAACTAAAAACAAAACTTTCCAAGATAATAACTTAATATCAACGGAATGTAAGGGTTCAAACGGAACCCCCTGAAGAACTGAAAGAACTAAATTGAGACTCCAAGGAGGAGTCAAAGGTTTGTAAACAGGCTTGATTCTAACCAGAGCCTGAACAAAGGCTTGAACATCTGGCACAGCTGCCAGCTTTTTGTGAAGTAATACCGACAAGGCAGAAATCTGTCCCTTCAGGGAACTTGCAGATAATCCTTTTTCCAATCCTTCTTGAAGGAAGGATAGAATCCTAGGAATCTTAACCTTGTCCCAAGGGAATCCTTTAGATTCACACCAACAGATATATTTTTTCCAAATTTTATGGTAAATCTTTCTAGTCACAGGCTTTCTGGCCTGAACAAGAGTATCGATAACAGAATCTGAGAATCCTCGCTTCGATAAAATCAAGCGTTCAATCTCCAAGCAGTCAGCTGGAGTGAAACCAGATTCGGATGTTCGAACGGACCCTGAACAAGAAGGTCTCGTCTCAAAGGTAGCTTCCAAGGTGGAGCCGATGACATATTCACCAGATCTGCATACCAAGTCCTGCGTGGCCACGCAGGAGCTATCAAGATCACCGACGCCCTCTCCTGCTTGATCCTGGCTATCAGCCTGGGGATGAGAGGAAATGGCGGGAACACATAAGCTAGTTTGAAGGTCCAAGGTGCTACTAGTGCATCCACTAGAGCCGCCTTGGGATCCCTGGATCTGGCCCCGTAGCAAGGAACTTTGAAGTTCTGACGAGAGGCCATCAGATCCATGTCTGGAATGCCCCACAGGTGAGTGACTTGGGCAAAGATTTCCGGATGGAGTTCCCACTCCCCCGGATGCAATGTCTGCCGACTCAGAAAATCCGCTTCCCAATTTTCCACTCCTGGGATGTGGATAGCAGACAGGTGGCAGGAGTGAGACTCCGCCCAAAGAATAATTTTGGTTACTTCTTCCATCGCTAGGGAACTCCTTGTTCCCCCCTGATGGTTGATGTACGCAACAGTCGTCATGTTGTCTGATTGAAACCGTATGAACCTGGTCCTCGCAAGCTGGGGCCAGGCCTGGAGAGCATTGAATATCGCTCTCAGTTCCAGAATATTTATCGGTAGAAGAGATTCTTCCCGAGACCAAAGACCCTGAGCTTTCAGGGATCCCCAGACCGCGCCCCAGCCTATCAGACTGGCGTCGGTCGTGACAATGACCCACTCTGGTCTGTGGAACATCATCCCTTGAGACAGATTGTCCAGGGACAGCCACCAACGGAGTGAGTCTCTGGTTCTCTGATTTACTTGTATCTTCGGAGACAAGTCTGTATAGTCCCCATTCCACTGACTGAGCATGCACAGTTGTAATGGTCTTAGATGAATGCGCGCAAAAGGAACTATGTCCATCGCCGCCACCATCAACCCGATCACTTCCATGCACTGAGCTATGGAAGGAAGAGGAACGGAATGAAGTATCCGACAAGAGTCCAGAAGCTTTGCTTTTCTGGCCTCTGTTAGAAAGATCCTCATTTCTAAGGAGTCTATAATTGTTCCCAAGAAGGGAACCCTTGTTGACGGGGATAGAGAACTCTTTTCCACGTTCACTTTCCAGCCGTGAGATCTGAGAAAGGCCAGGACAATGTCCGTGTGAGCCTTTGCTTGAGGAAGGGACGACGCTTGAATCAGAATGTCGTCCAGGTAAGGTACTACTGCAATGCCCCTTGGTCTTAGCACCGCTAGAAGGGACCCTAGTACCTTTGTGAAAATCCTTGGAGCAGTGGCTAATCCGAAAGGAAGCGCCACGAACTGGTAATGTTTGTCCAGGAATGCAAACCTTAGGAACCGATGATGTTCCTTGTGGATAGGAATATGTAGATACGCATCCTTTAAATCCACCGTGGTCATGAATTGACCTTCCTGGATGGAAGGAAGGATAGTTCGAATGGTTTCCATCTTGAACGATGGGACCTTGAGAAATTTGTTTAAGATCTTGAGATCTAGGATTGGTCTGAACGTTCCCTCTTTTTTGGGAACTATGAACAGATTGGAGTAGAACCCCATCCCTTGTTCTCTTAATGGAACAGGATGAATCACTCCCATTTTTAACAGGTCTTCTACACAATGTAAGAACGCCTGTCTTTTTATGTGGTCTGAAGACAACTGCGACCTGTGGAACCTCCCCCTTGGGGGAAGTCCCTTGAATTCCAGAAGATAACCCTGGGAGACTATTTCTAGCGCCCAAGGATCCAGAACATCTCTTGCCCAAGCCTGAGCGAAGAGAGAGAGTCTGCCCCCCACCAGATCCGGTCCCGGATCGGGGGCCAATATTTCATGCTGTCTTGGTAGCAGTGGCAGGTTTCTTGGCCTGCTTTCCCTTGTTCCAGCCTTGCATTGGTCTCCAAGCTGGCTTGGCCTGAGAAGTATTACCCTCTTGCTTAGAGGACGTAGCACCTTGGGCTGGTCCGTTTTTACGAAAGGGACGAAAATTAGGTCTATTTTTTGCCTTGAAGGGCCGATCCTGAGGAAGGGCGTGGCCCTTACCCCCAGTGATATCAGAGATAATCTCTTTCAAGTCAGGACCAAACAGCGTTTTCCCCTTGAAAGGAATGTTTAGTAGCTTGTTCTTGGAAGACGCATCAGCCGACCAAGATTTCAACCAAAGCGCTCTGCGCGCCACAATAGCAAACCCAGAGTTCTTAGCCGCTAACTTAGCCAATTGCAAAGAGGCGTCTAGAGTGAAAGAATTAGCCAATTTGAGAGCATTGATTCTGTCCATAATCTCCTCATAAGGAGGAGAGTCACTATCGAGCACCTTAAGCAGTTCATCAAACCAGAAATATGCGGCAGTAGTGACAGGGACAATGCATGAAATGGGTTGTAGAAGGTAACCCTGCTGAACAAACATCTTTTTAAGCAAACCTTCTAATTTTTTATCCATAGGATCTTTGAAAGCACAACTATCCTCTATGGGAATAGTGGTGCGTTTGTTTAAAGTAGAAACCGCTCCCTCGACCTTGGGGACTGACTGCCATAAGTCCTTTCTGGGGTCGACCATAGGAAACAATTTTTTAAATATGGGGGGAGGGACGAAAGGAATACCGGGCCTTTCCCATTCTTTATTAACAATGTCCGCCACCCGCTTGGGTATAGGAAAAGCTTCTGGGAGCCCCGGCACCTCTAGGAACTTGTCCATTTTACATAGTTTCTCTGGGATGACTAAATTTTCACAATCATCCAGAGTGGATAATACCTCCTTAAGCAAAATGCGGAGATGTTCCAATTTAAATTTAAATGTAATCACATCAGATTCAGCCTGCTGAGAAATGTTCCCTAAATCAGTAATTTCTCCCTCAGACAAAACCTCCCTGGCCCCCTCAGATTGGGTTAGGGGCCCTTCAGAGATATTAATATCAGCGTCGTCATGCTCTTCAGTAACTAAAACAGAGCAGCCACGCTTACGCTGACAAGGGTTAATTTTGGCTAAAATGTTTTTGACAGAATTATCCATTACAGCCGTTAATTGTTGCATAGTAAGGAGTATTGGCGCGCTAGATGTACTAGGGGCCTCCTGAGTGGGCAAGACTCGTGTAGACGAAGGAGGGAATGATGCAGTACCATGCTTACTCCCCTCACTTGAGGAATCATCTTGGGCATCATTGTCATTATCACATAAATCACATTTATTTAAATGAATAGGAATTCTGGCTTCCCCACATTCAGAACACAGTCTATCTGGTAGTTCAGACATGTTAAACAGGCATAAACTTGATCAGAAAGTACAAAAAACGTTTTAAAATAAAACCGTTACTGTCACTTTAAATTTTAAACTGAACACACTTTATTACTGCAATTGCGAAAAAACATGAAGGAATTGTTCAAAATTCACCAAATTTTCACCACAGCGTCTTAAAGCCTTGAAAATATTGCACACCAATTTTGGAAGCTTTAACCCTTAAAATAACGGAACCGGAGCCGTTTTAAGCTTTAAACCCCTTTACAGTCCCTGGTATCTGCTTTGCTGAGACCCAACCAAACCCAAAGGGGAATACGATACCAAATGACGCCTTCAGAAGTCTTTTATAAGTATCAGAGCTCCTCTCACATGCGACTGCATGCCATGCCTCTCAAAAACAAGTGCGCAACACCGGCGCGAAAATGAGACTCTGCCTATGCTTTGGGAAAGCCCCTAAAGAATAAGGTGTCTAAAACAGTGCCTGCCGATATTATTATATCAAAATACCCAGATAAAATGATTCCTCAAGGCTAAATATGTGTTAATAATCAATCGATTTAGCCCAGAAAAAGTCTACAGTTTAAATAAGCCCTTGTGAAGCCCTTATTTACAATCGTAATAAACATGGCTTACCGGATCCCATAGGGAAAATGACAGCTTCCAGCATTACATCGTCTTGTTAGAATGTGTCATACCTCAAGCAGCAAGGGACTGCAAACTGTTCCCCCAACTGAAGTTAATTGCTCTCAACAGTCCTGTGTGGAACAGCCATGGATTTTAGTTACGGTTGCTAAAATCATTTTCCTCATACAAACAGAATTCTTCATCTCTTTTCTGTTTCTGAGTAAATAGTACGTACCAGCACTATTTGAAAATAACAAACTCTTGATTGAATAATGAAAAAACTACAGTTAAACACTAAAAAACTCTAAGCCATCTCCGTGGAGATGTTGCCTGTACAACGGCAAAGAGAATGACTGGGGTAGGCGGAGCCTAGGAGGGATCATGTGACCAGCTTTGCTGGGCTCTTTGCCATTTCCTGTTGGGGAAGAGAATATCCCACAAGTAAGGATGACGCCGTGGACCGGACACACCTATGTTGGAGAAATTAAACTATTTTACATGCCAGCAAAAAACGTTTAACATTAATAAATTGAGTGTTATTAAAAAGCCTGTTGCTAGTCCCTGCAAATTAGGCTAAAGTTTTATGCATACAGTATAATTCCAGTGAAGTGCCATTCCCCAGAATACTGAAGTGTAAAATATACATACATGACAGCCTGATACCAGTTGCTGCTACTGCATTTAAGGCTGAGTTTACATTATATCGGTATGGCAGAATTTTCTCATCAATTCCATTGTCAGAAAATAATAAGCTGCTACATACCTCTTTGCAGATTAATCTGCCCGCTGTCCCCTGATCTGAAGTTTACCTCTCCTCAGATGGCCGAGAAACAGCAATATGATCTTAACTACTCCGGCTAAAATCATAGAAAAACTCAGGTAGATTCTTCTTCAAATTCTACCAGAGAAGGAATAACACACTCCGGTGCTATTATAAAATAACAAACTTTTGATTGAAGGTATGAAACTAAGTATAATCACCACAGTCCTCTCACACATCCTATCTATTTGTTGGGTGCAAGAGAATGACTGGTAATGGCAGTTAGGGGAGGAGCTATATAGCAGCTCTGCTGGGTGAATCCTCTTGCACTTCCTGTTGGGGAGGAGTTAATATCCCATAAGTAATGGATGATCCGTGGACTGGATACACTTAACAAGAGAAACTGAATATATTTTTGTTTGCTTTATGACCTGATTTGAAGTATAGAATTCTGGGTAAGAATATGCAAATGAGCTATACAATCCATCACCTTGCAATTTTTAAAAATGTAACACTGGGCTTACAACAACCTCACAACACTTTCACTATCATATGCCTTTAATGCATCACTTTTTATGTCCCTTTAAATCAACAGAGCTGATGGATACACTATCATGAATCCATGACAACACATATTTAACATCCTCTTATTTATGTAATTAGTTTTCAAGCATTTACACAGTTTGAACTTATGATCAACAGCATGACCAGCATCGTGTTAGTTTGAATTTGTTTGGAACATAAACAACATTATTAAACTTGTTTACTGTTCAGCAGTTTTAAAACATAGGGGATAAAATCATAAAAATACAATATAATTTAAAAAGACATTTCACTTCAAACACAAAACAATAAGCAGGGTTATACTTTATTATGCTAACTGTACATTGTTATGTGTTATGGATCGGGCCACAACATTCTCTTCACTCCCTGTTTAGCTACAGCCCCCTCACATACACACACAAAAACAGAACACTTAAAGGGACATCAAACCAAACATTTTAATTTCAAGATTCAGATACAGCACACAATTTAAAACAGCTTTCCAATTTACTTCTATTATCAAAATGTCTTTGTTTTCAAGTTATCCTTTGTTGAAGAGCAGGAAGGTAAGTTCAGGAGTGTGCATGTGTCTGCAGTTATACATCAGCAAGTGCATTAGATGACAGCACTATTTCCTGTCATGCAGTGCTCAAGACATGTGCACGCTAACCTATCTATATATCTCTTCAAGAAAGAATAAAAAGAGAACTAATCAAAGTTGATAATAGAAGTAAACTGAAAAGTTGTTTGTAACGCTATTCTCTATCTGAATCATGAAAGAAAATGTGTGTGTTTCATGTCCCTTTAAAGGACCACTCCATGCAGTAGAATTGCATAATTAACAAGCGCATAACAATAAGAAAATGCAATAACACCTACTCTGAATTTCATATAAGCAGTAGATATTTTCTCCCATTTTCAAGCCCCCTGCATCATGTGACAGACATCAGCCAATCACAGACTAGTATACATATGCCTTGTGTACATGCTCAGTAGGACCTTGTTCCCCAGAAAGTGTGAATATAAAAAGACTGGGCAAAATCTGATAATGCAAGTAAATTGGAAAGAGTCTTAAAACTGCTGTTCTATCTGAATCATAAATGTTCATTTTGACTTGAGTGCCCCTTTACGTTTATAGTAATACCATTCCTGACATAAGTATGCATGCACACCCGTGTGGAGAAAGTTGGCATTTACAAGCTGAGGGACCAATGTTGTTAATGGCCTGTTTCTGAGGAAAAAAGATAGCGGAGGACAGATAAATAAGGATAAAAGTGAGAAGAAAAAAAAAAAAAACAGAAGAAAAGAGATATGAAAAAAAAGACTGATGAGAAAGATAAAGACAAAGACAGAGAGATAGAAAAGGGACAGAGAGAAAGAGTGATATATGGATTAGGAAGATATAAAGGGAGGAAGATAAGAGATAAAAAAAAGGTTGTTTTTGACTTACAGTACCAGGCCTTGGTTTTGGAACATCTCCTTCAAGTCTGGACCATTTACGAGAAGCAACTTGGTACTCCATATAGGGACCTTCAAACACTTTCTGGATATCTGACACACTGTACTGACAAATGGCTGAAGCTTCCATGTTCCTCCTGGGTGTGACATAAAAAGTATAATTTGATTATTAAATATAATCCACATTGTGGTCATTTTCTTTCTATATTACATTATAGAGCCTGCATGCAATGGTAAATTCCAGCAGCAGATTGCTCCCTGCCAGAGGTGAACTGGGGCAGACAGGGATGAATATGTACACCCCAGTCTGCCCTCACTTAAAGGGACAGTATACAATCATTTTCATATAACTGCATGTAATAGACACTGCTATAAAGAATAAGATGCACAGATACTGATATAAAAATCCAGTATAAAACTGTTTAAAAACTTACTTAGAAGCTCTCAGTTTAGCTCTGTTGAAAAGCCTACTGCAAGTGGGAAATAAGACACTCCCCCCCTCCCGCATATGAAAAGACCCTTTACACAAAAAGGAGCAAGCTGGAGTAGGTATCTGTCGGTATTCTCATAAAACTTTGGGGCTTGGTTAGGAGTCTGAAAATCAGAGCAATGTTATTTAAAAAATAAGCAAAACTATACATTTAAAAAAAACAAAAAAACTTTATGGGCTATATAAATAGATCATCTACAAAACATGTATGCAAAGAAAAATGAGTGTATAATGTCCCTTTAATAAATCGAGCCCTATGTACTCACTCATGCAATGCCAGACCATGGAGTACAGCTGGACAGGAATAAATGGTGAGATTGGTGCACAAGATAATAATCCGGAAAAGAGCTGTTAAGGTTTACAGAAAATGCAGTAACAATATTATTCTATGTTATGTTGCATGGCCTACTTTAAAGATTCATCTGTGTTGTAAACTCATGTGCTTTATAAATAAAGTATTGGGGGTGAAAAAAGATTCTTATTCTACGTGGCTTCATCTCAGGCTCTGTAATCAGCATAAATACATTAAAAGAATTATCCAATGGCCAGTCAGTACCCTAAATAAATAATCACTTTAGAATCTAAGTGCATCCTTCACAGCTATCTATCACCCCTGCAAATGAAAGGAACTGTTTGACACCATTTAAGGAACAGTTAGTGTGTGACATCGACAAATGTCAAGTATTTTTAGCAGTATCATTCTGATTCCGTCTGTGTGACCTAGCTGTAACGTCTCTAAAGAATTCCAAACCGTTCCGTTTTTCTTTTAAGAAAAAATAGTCAAAAGAGGATTAAGAGCAATGAGATCTTTAACTAGTTCATGGATTTTGAGTTGTTTGTTAAAAAGAGGGGTTAGCTCACTACTCCTTGAGATATTTTAGGATATAGTTATATGTAATGACTGGTAAAAGGTTTCACACTCAAAAACAACAAAGTTAAATTTGGTACAGATAGAGCTTTAAATAGGGCAACTGATAGATCACCACCAAACAAATATAAGATAAAAATGAATGAGATAGAACAGTGTTTTTCAGCTCCAGTCCTTAGGAGACACCAACAGTCAAATTTTCATGATATGTAAACTAGAACATTGTTTCTTAACCCCTTAATGACCACAGCACTTTTCCATTTTCTGTCCGTTTGGGACCAAGGCTATTTTTACATTTCTGCGGTGTTTGTGTTTAGCTGTAATTTCCCTCTTACTCATTTACTGTACCCACACATATTATATACCGTTTTTCTCGCCATTAAATGGACTTTCTAAAGATACAATTATTTTCATCATATCTTATAATTTACTATAAAAAAATTTATAAAATATGAGGAAAAAATTGAAAAAAACACACTTTTTTAACTTTGACCCTCAAAATCTCCTACACTTCAACAACTACCAAAAAACTCCCATGCTAAATAGTTTCTAAATTTTGTCCTGAGTTTAGAAATACTCAATGTTTACATGTTCTTTGCTTTTTTTGCAAGTTATAGGGCAATAAGTACAAGTAGCACTTTGCTATTTCCAAAACATTTTTAAAAAAATTAGCGATAGTTACATTGGAACACTGATATCTGTCAGGAATCCCTGATTAACCCTTCACATATATATATTTTTTAAAAGAACACAACCTAAGGTATTAAACATGGAGTATTTTGACTCTTTCCATGCAACTATTTTACCACCAATCTATGCCAAAGTTTGAAAAAAAAAAAAAAAAATGGTGATTTTTTGACAAAATAGCAATTCAAGAATACATTTACTGAGAACGTTAAGGGTTACTGCCAAATAACACCCCAATATGTCTTCAGCAGCATCTCCTGAGTACAGTGATACCACCCATGTATAGGTCTGTTGGGTTCTCTGGGGGCTAAAAGGCCTTATTTTTAGGGGGCGCATTCCAGTTTTTTAATTTGGAATTTTCACATCTGTCGTCATGCACCCATGTCCTATTTGGGACATTTCTGAAGCCGGACAATGCAAATTACCCCCATCAAACCATATATTTTTAAAAAGTAGACACCCTAGGGTATTTCAAATGCTGGTATTTTAACACTTTGCATGCACTAATTCAACCACCAGTCTTTGTCAAACTTTTGGGTAGTCATTTTGGTGTGTTATTTTTCACACGCATTGTACTTTAGGCATGGATTCTCAGTTCCTGTTATATGTTACTGACCAAAAACACCTCAATATGTGTTCAACAACAACTTCTGAGTACAGTGATACCCCCCATGTATAGGTGTGTCGGGTTCTCTGGGGGCTAAAAGGCCTTAATTTTAGGGGGCGCATTCCAGTTTTTCAACTTGGAATTTTCATATCTGTCATCATGCACCCATGTCCTATTTGGGACATTTCTGAAGCCGGCCAATGTAAATTACCCCCATCAAACCATATATTTTTGAAAAGTAGACACCCTAGGGTATTTCAAATGCTGGTATTTTAACACTTTCCATGCACTAATTCAACCACTAGTCTTTGTCAAACTTTTAGGTAGTCATTATTTTGCATTATTTTTCACACACATTGTACTTTAGGCATATATTCTCAGTCCCTGTTATGTGTTACTGCCAAAAAAAACCTCATTATGTATTCAACAACATCTCCTGAGTACAGTGATACCCCCCATGTATAGGTGTGTCGGGTTCTCTGGGGGCTAAAAGGCCTTAATTTTAGGGGGGGCATTCCAGTTTTTCAACTTGGAATTTTCACATCTGTCATCATGCACCCATGTCCTATTTGGGACATTTCTGAAGCCGGACAATGCAAATTACCCCCATCAAACCATATATTTTTGAAAAGTAGACACCCTAGGGTATTTCAAATGCTGGTATTTTAACACTTTCCATGCACTAATTCAACCACTAGTCTTTGTCAAACTTTTAGGTAGTCATTTTTTTGCATTATTTTTCACACATATTGTACTTTAGGCATATATTCTCAGTCCCTGTTATGTGTTACTGCCAAAAAAAACCTCAATATGTATTCAACAACATCTCCTGAGTACAGTGATACCCCCCATGTATAGGTGTGTCGGGTTCTCTGGGGGCTAAAAGGCCTTAATTTTAGGGGGCGCATTCCAGTTTTTCAACTTGGAATTTTCACATCTGTCATCATGCACCCATGTCCTATTTGGGACATTTCTGAAGCCGGCCAATGTAAATTACCCCCATCAAACCATATATTTTTGAAAAGTAGACACCCTAGGGTATTTCAAATGCTGGTATTTTAACACTTTCCATGCACTAATTCAACCACTAGTCTTTGTCAAACTTTTAGGTAGTCATTTTTTTGCATTATTTTTCACACACATTGTACTTTAGGCATATATTCTCAGTCCCTGTTATGTGTTACTGCCAAAAAAAACCTCAATATGTATTCAACAACATCTCCTGAGTACAGTGATACCCCCCATGTATAGGTGTGTCGGGTTCTCTGGGGGCTAAAAGGCCTTAATTTTAGGGGGCGCATTCCAGTTTTTCAACTTGGAATTTTCACATCTGTCATCATGCACCCATGTCCTATTTGGGACATTTCTGAAGCCGGCCAATGTAAATTACCCCCATCAAACCATATATTTTTGAAAAGTAGACACCCTAGGGTATTTCAAATGCTGGTATTTTAACACTTTCCATGCACTAATTCAACCACTAGTCTTTGTCAAACTTTTAGGTAGTCATTTTTTTGCATTATTTTTCACACACATTGTACTTTAGGCATATATTCTCAGTCCCTGTTATGTGTTACTGCCAAAAAAAACCTCAATATGTATTCAACAACATCTCCTGAGTACAGTGATACCCCCCATGTATAGGTGTGTCGGGTTCTCTGGGGGCTAAAAGGCCTTAATTTTAGGGGGCGCATTCCAGTTTTTCAACTTGGAATTTTCACATCTGTCATCATGCACCCATGTCCTATTTGGGACATTTCTGAAGCCGGCCAATGTAAATTACCCCCATCAAACCATATATTTTTGAAAAGTAGACACCCTAGGGTATTTCAAATGCTGGTATTTTAACACTTTCCATGCACTAATTCAACCACTAGTCTTTGTCAAACTTTTAGGTAGTCATTTTTTTGCATTATTTTTCACACACATTGTACTTTAGGCATATATTCTCAGTCCCTGTTATGTGTTACTGCCAAAAAAAACCTCAATATGTATTCAACAACATCTCCTGAGTACAGTGATACCCCCCATGTATAGGTGTGTCGGGTTCTCTGGGGGCTAAAAGGCCTTAATTTTAGGGGGCACATTCCAGTTTTTCAACTTGGAATTTTCACATCCCATGCACCCATGTCCTATGTAGGACATTTCTGAAGCCGGCCAATGTAATTTACCCCCATCAAACCATATATTTTTGAAAAGTAGACACCCTAGGGTATTTCAAATGCTGGTATTTTAACACTTTCCATGCACTAATTCTTTGTCAAACTATTAGGCAGTCATTTTTTGTGTGTTATTTTTCACACACATTGTACTTTAGACATGAATTCTCAGCTCCTGTTATGTGTTACTGCCAAAGAAGACCCCAATATGTGTTCACCAACATCTCCTGAGTACAGTGATACCACCTATGCATAAGTTTCTTGGCTTGTTCGGGGGGTGTAATGCCAAATGTCCAACATGCGTTTGTGATTTTTTTTTCACATTTAACATATTTTCTTTGCCTATTGTCTTTTTGGGGGTATTTTAACATACCCCAATTTATTTGTTTCCATGAATGTGCATATTTTTGAAATGTTGACACCCCAAGGTATTGTATATGGTGTGCTTTGATGCATTTGAAGTAACTGTTTTAGCTAAAAAAAATTGGAGAAAGTGTATGGTGGCATTTTTTCAATTTTCATTTTTACACACACATTGCTTTTTGACTATGATTTAGGAGAGACTGTTGTAAGTTAGTGCAAAAAAATACTTCAGGTTGTTTTCTGCTAGGCACCCTGAGTACACCTATGCCCCCCATGCATAGGTTTGCCAGGATTTTGGGAAGGTTATGTTACAATTTTATGACTTGTGATTTTAGTTATTAAGTGAGAGTATTTCTTCTGATAGGCCTATCTTTAGTTTGGGGCCTATTGTAAACCCCACTTTTATTTATTGCCATGAATGTGCATATTTTTGAAATGTTGACACCCCAAGGTATTGTATATGGTGTGCTTTGATGCATTTGAAGTAACTGTTTTAGCTAAAAAAATTGGAGAAAGTGTATGGTGGCATTTTTTCAATTTTCATTTTTACACACACATTGCTTTTTGACTATGATTTAGGAGAGACTGTTGTAAGTTAGTGCAAAAAAAATACTACAGGTTGTTTTCTGCTAGGCACCCTGAGTACACCTATGTCCCCATGCATAGGTTTGACAGGGGTTTTTGTAAAAAAAAAAAAAAGAACAGCCCCATTTTAGAAAAAAAAATATATTAGTGAAATGTAAAAATCTGGCACATTAAAAGTAAAAAAATAACAAAAAATTTAACAGTAAACATAACAAAAAAAAAATAACAGCAAATTTATTTATTTTTTAAAAATTGACCATTGTATGGTACCGCTTGAAGCAGTCCCCAATGCAGAGTCCAGGCTGTCCAGGGCAATCAGGACAGTGATATACAGTGTCCCTTCTCTGCCCCCTCTTGGTACAGACTCTGCATTTTTTTTGTGGTCTCTGCTTTGCGGCAGTAGGGGGGATTTTAAAAATAAAATGAGTAGCCCCAACTCTGCTCTCTCCCATCACCGCCCGGGGAGCAGGTGCATCATGGTACAAAATCCCTGAAATGATCTGGAGCTGAAATTGTAAAAAAGTCAGTTTCATTCCGGGGTTTGCTTTTTTGAACAACAAAAAAGCGTTGTGGGTTGCAATCTGCATTAGGTAAATTGCAACCTTTTTGTACCAGGCCCTTGTCTTCCGCATAATTAGGTAGGGCTGCAGCAGCTGATCTGCCAGATCAACCCCACCCATATGCCGGTTATAAGATTTGATGCACACTGGCTTCCTTATGATCTCAGCTCTGCCACGTACAGAGACCGCCACCGTCCTCTCTGTGTGGATGGTGGTAAGAAGGTATACATCCTTCTTGTCTCTGTACTTCAGTGCCAACAGCTCCTCTTGGCGCAGAGCAGAGGTCTCCCCCCTTCGTAGCCGGGTGCGTACAAGTTGTCCTGGGAAACCTTTGCGGTTCTTTTTAATAGTACCGCAAGCTACTGTATCAAAGCAATACAGTAGCTTGAACAAAAGGACACTTGTATAAAAATTGTCTAAGAACAAGTGATACCCTTTGTTCATTAGGGGTAATATCAGGTCCCAGACAATCTTGCCAGTGGTTCCCATATGTTCTGGGCAACCTGGAGGGTCAAGGTGGCTATCCTTTCCCTCATACACCCGGAAGGCCTGAGTATACCCAGTCTCGCTCTCACAGAGCTTATACACCTTTACCCCATACCTGGAGCGCTTGGAAGGAATATACTGCTTGAATCCCAGCCTTCCCTTATACTTCATCAGGGATTCATCAACGCATATATTCCTTCCAGGTGTATAAGCCTCTGCAAACCTGGCAGAAAAGTGGGTAATCAGGGGGCGGATTTTATACAGCCTGTCAAATTGGGGATGCTCCCTAGGGGGGCACAGGCTGTTGTCGCTGAAGTGCATGAAATGAAGAATCATTTCATATCTCTGCCTCGACATACTCTGGGAGAAAATGGGGGTAGAGCAGATGGGGCTACTGCTCCAGTAGGAGCGAACGGAGGGTTTCTTTATGATGCCCATCAGCATAGTCAATGCCCAGAATTTTTTAAATTCTGGCACATTGATGGGGGCCCATTGCTGCTTTGCCAAATATGTTTCAGGCTTTGCAGCACGGTACTGATGGGCATATAAATTAGTTTGGGCGACAATGTTCCCCAATACATCATCACCCAGAAACACCTCCAGAAACTGTTGGGGGCTAAAACCTGCCACATCTATATTTATGCCAGCATTTGCTGTGAAGGGTGGGATATCTGGCCTCTGGAGATGAGGCGTTACCCACTCTTCAGCGGCAATGGCAGCAACACGCCTCCTTCTAGCAGGGGGGCTGGCAGGGGGGCTAGCAGGGGGGCTGGCAGGGGGGCTAGCAGCCACAGATACATCACTATCAGTTGAGACTGCATGTAATGATGTATCTGAGCATATGGCAGGGTCAAAATTGGGGTCTGAGTCAGACATAGAGGCATCTGACTCTGACGCAAGGATGGCATACGCCTCCTCAACACTATATCTTTTCTGTGACATTTTTGTATCTGTCACAGAAAACCAAAATTAATTAATTAACTAAATGGCCTTTGGGTTTTTTTTAAAAAAAGTACAGCTATGCTAATGCCAGTGATTTATAGCGATCACTGGCAAGCTAGGGGTTAAATACTCTTTAAATTAAATTAACTAAATGGCCTTTGGGTTTTTTTTTAAAAAAGTACAGCTATGCTAATGCCAGTGATTTATAGCGATCACTGGCAAGCTAGGGGTTAAATACTCTTTAAATTAAATTAACTAAATGGCCTTTGGGTTTTTTTTAAAAAAGTACAGCTATGCTAATGCCAGTGATTTATAGCGATCACTGGCAAGCTAGGGGTTAAATACTCTTTAAATTAAATTAACTAAATGGCCTTTGTTTTTTTTTTTTAAAAAGTACAGCTATGCTAATGCCAGTGATTTATAGCGATCACTGGCAAGCTAGGGGTTAAATACTCTTTAAATCAAATTAAATTAGCTAAATGGCTCTGAAAGGAGCGTTTAGGTTTTTAAAAAATTACAACAACAAAAATTAACCCCTAAAAAAATGCACAGACAGCAAAAATGTAGAGCTATGCTAATGCCAGTGATTTATAGCGATCACTGGCAAGCTAGGGGTTAAATACTCTTTAAATTAAATTAAATTAGCTAAATGGCTCTGAAAGGAGCCTTTGGTTTTTTTAAAAATTACAACAACACAAATTAACCCCTAAAAAAATTCACAGACAGCAAAAAAGTACAGCTATGCTAATGCCAGTGATGTATAGCGATCACTGGCAAGCTAGGGGTTAAATACTATTTAAATTAAATTAAATTAGCTAAATGGCTCTGAAAGGAGCGTTTAGGTTTTTAAAAAATTACAACAACAAAAATTAACCCCTAAAAAATGCACAGACAGCAAAAAATTACAGCTATGCTAATGCCAGTGATGTATAGCGATCACTGGCAAGCTAGGGGTTAAATAGTCTTTAAATTAAATTAAATTAGCTAAATGGCTCTGAAAGGAGCCTTTGAGTTTTTTAAAAAAAATACAACAACAAAAATTAACCCCTAAAAAAATGCACAGACAGCAAAAAAAAGTGCAGCTGTGCTACTGCCAGTGATTTATAGTGATCACTGGCAAGCTAGGGGTTAATGGCTCTGAAAAGAGCCTTTGGATTTTAAATTTTTTAACAAATAAAAGAAATAAATCTCTCTCTGCTAAAATACAGGTCTCTCTCTTTCTCCAACAAAATGGCAAGTGAGGAGAGGGAGGGAGATCCACACTGATCAGAGTCAATATTTACAAATATTGACATGATCAGACAAATGGGGTATTTTATTATTATTTTTTTTTTTTCTAAGAAGGCTCAGATTGGGTGACCCTAGCTTGCCCCTATGGTGAGACAGGCTAGGGACACCCCCAGATGCCCCATGATGCACCGGGCATCGCCATTTTGGAAGCCTCATGGGGGAGGGGGGGGGGGCGCTATATGTGGGGCTTTTTTATTTTAAATTTTATTTATTTATTCCCATTTTTAAGTTTATTTATACACTAACTAAGTGCCTCGACCCACCGAGGCACTTAGCACACTAGCAGAGCATCGGAAGCGTGTCCGATCGCTTCCGATGCTCTGCTGCACTGCCGGGCTCCACGTGGAGCAAAACCGGAAGTGATCACTCAAGGGGGAGTGATCGCTCCGGTCCCGGCACTCCGTAACAGCACTGCAGGGATGCCCAGACATCGAGGCATCCCTGCAGTACTGTAATAGTGCCTGGAAGCGATCTTGATCGCTTCCAGCACTCACTTTAGCCGAGGACGTGCAGGGTACGTCGTCAGGCGTTAACTGCCTTTTTTTTTCAGACGTACCCTGCACGTCCTCGGTCACTAAGGGGTTAACTGCGGTCTTCAAGTAACCCCCAACAGACAAGGTTTTTATTATAGCTGAGCCAGTGCACAGGTGAAATACTCAGCTGATGGGTGAGAGCAGGTTAGTAACCATAGTGTTACTGATCAGCTGATTACTTCACCTGTGCACTGGCTAAACTATAATACAAACCTGGCCATTTGAGGGTACTTGATGACCGTGGTTGAGAAATACTGAACTAGAACACAGGTGAAAAATCAGTTGATGGATAAGAGCAGGTTAGTAACCATGGTTCCTGGTTAGATGATTATTTCACCTGTGTGCTATTTCAGAAAATGAATGTGCCCTGAGAAATGGAGTTAGCCCTTCATCCTAATTCGACGTGGATCTATGTCATGCTGTTCCTAGCCCATTGCTTTAATGTATGACATAGCTATGGGCTTACTTTTCCTGCATGTGCCTATGGAGAAATACTAGGTCAAAAGAATTAAAGGAGAAGAAAATGTTATACATTTTATTGTGCAGGCGAAAGAGCATTATTTAAATGTGTTAAATATATTTTGTTGATGTTGATTTTTTAGTTTTTTTTTATTGCTGCAATTTTTATACAGTGACATAAAAATTACAGGTGGGGTATAAATTCAAGGAGATAATGCAACAAACAATGAACTAATCAAGATAAACACGGCAATGAGATTAAATGCACAGTGAGTGTCAGATTTTGCTGCTGGAATGAACAGACATATCCTGGAACTAGTCGTGTCAAAATGGCAGTTATTAGCTACAACAACAATCCTTTATCAGTAATCAGTCAGAATGTAATATGGTGGTTAATAATAAGGGGAGTGAAGACAAATGGGAGTATTTTATTTTGATTTATTTCCAAATTCCTGCAAGTATTAAATAGTTTTGTATGTGAGGGGGTTGATGGGATTAAGGCAGCTAACAGAGGCTGCCTCTAGTTAGGGCACTGGAGCCAGCTGGTGTTCTATACAGATCCAAGATTTGATATGAACCTCTTGTACACAGTTATGGATATTAGGGACTCCCAGTCCTCTTTAAGACATCAATAAAAGTGCGTTTTGTTTGCAATTATTGGTGAGCTACAATTCCAAATTTGATTTTTTTTATAAGGGTCTGAAGTTTAGGAATTACATTGAAAGTGGGATGGGGGGCTTGGAGGAATAATAGGATGTTCGGCAGAAAGGCTATTTTTAATTGCATGGATTCTTCCTATCCAGGGCCGGATTGGCCTACCAGTATACCAGGAGATTTCCCGGTGGGCTGCAGCAGTTTGGGCTGGAACTCTACAATTTAAAGGGAGATTAATGGATGAAATTTTGTTGTAGGGTGCCTTTATAACATCAAAGTGCCATTTTTATTTAATACAAAGTAATACAATTTAATTCTGGGGAAAGAGTATCACAGTAATCCCTTTTGAGAAAAATGGGGCATGTGCATTCTACCTACTCAATGGAAAATAGGGCTGGTCTTCATATTTTTCCAGGGCTGCTTTTTATTCCCAGTCCGGCCCTGTTCCTATCCAAAAAAGATTTTTAGGCAGATAGTTCAGTATACATGTTTTTATACAGTTTATCAGAGTTGTTTTCCACACCCACTGACAATAATGAGGTATTTGATGGGACAAAGTATATTCTATCGAGTGTAAAGCTTTGAGAGTGTTATCTTCGAATTTTGATGAGGCATGGATCCTATCTTATCAGGAGCATCACAGTTGGCAATAAAAAGGTTAATACTATTGAAATGTAGTCTTAAATCGTTTAGATTGCTAATTTCAGCCTTTGGGCTTTGTCAGTGAGGTGCCACTATATCCCTTTAGGCACATTGGACAAAAAGAGGCAGCTCCTGTATTGGTAACTAGCCAATCAAGCTATTTTTTTGTGTTTTTTTAAATCGTAATTAATTAAAAAAAAACTTTAAGGTTAAACTCAGATAAATACCACCAGGTAAGGCCTCAAAAATCTTGTAACCTAGTTCAATGTTCCTATGTTTGAAGAACGGAGGTCAGATTGATGCAAGAAATAACATGAGAATCAAAGGAAAACCCTATACAAGGGGTTTTAGCTATAACAATTAAAGGGCCACTAAACCCAAAATCTTTCTTTCATGATTCAGATAGAGAATAGAAATTTAAACAACATTACAATTTACTTCTATTATTTATTTTGCTACATTTTTTAGATATCCTTAGTTGAAGAAAAAGCAATGCACATGGTGAGCCAATCACACGAGGCTTCTATGTGCAGCAACCAATCAGCAGCTCCTGAGCATATCTAGATACGCTTTTCAGCAAAGCATATCAAGAGAATAAAACAAATTAGATAATATAAGTAAATTAGAAAGAGGTTTAAAATTGCATTCTCTTTCTAAATCATGAAAGAAAAAGTGTGGGTGTCATGTCCCTTTAAGCTAAGAGCTTAACATGGGGAAGGGGTGAAAGATTCTGAATACAACTCAAACAATATTTTACAAATACAAAGTAAAAAAAAAAAAGAGAGAAAAAAAAAGGATATGATACTTTTCTGAAATCCTATAATCCAGAAATGGAACAGAATAATGTGTAGCATTTATTGGCCTCAAGGAAGGTTATATACAGCTTGCAGAAAACACAAATAGTAAAGATTGTTATCGTGAATGGTTTACAGTATAACCTCTAGGATAAGTATGATGCAGACGCAGCAATGTAAATAGCTTTTGGAAAACCAAATAAATTGCATTCGCTGGGACCACACAAAGGGGCACAAGATGAACACTGATAATATAGATCTAACTCCTTACTTTGTCATGGAAAATGCTAATATCAAGGCACCCACACAGTGAATCCTACACAATTCATTTTAATACCTTTTCATATTGGTTTCTCGGATTTTTTGATGTTCTGCCAAATCTAAGGTTTTTAACTCATTAAAAAGCTTGTCAAGTATTTAGAGCATTACGTTTTTTTTTATTATTATTTATTTTCCTGGAAGTAACTCCGACTAGGACCACACGAACACTGCTGGCAGCAAGTGAGCCATAAAATTCTAGCATACACTATGCGTTATCAGTAAGAAATGGTATTTACTAGAGATGGATTTTCTTTTTTTTTTGCTTAACATCAACAACTTACCAACTTGGTTTTATTTTCTACAATGCTATTTAAGAACAGAAAATAGATTACATTGTAGGTTAATATAAAAATGAAGTATAATTAACAAAACATACATTTGTTTCAATCAATTCTGATTGTATTTCTAGGATGGAAACCAAGTACAAGAGTGCTAAACAGAGCTAAAAGTTTTGGATTTAAAGGGACAGTGAAGTTAAAAAAAAAAACTTTCATGATTTAAATAGGAGATGTAATTTTAAACAACTTTCCAATTTACTTTTATCACCAATTTTGCTTTGTTCTTTTGGTATTCTTAGTTGAAAGCTAAACCTAGGAGGTTCATATGCTAATTTCTTAGACCTTGAAGACTGCCTCTAATCTGAATGCATTTTGACCACTAAAGGGAATTAGTTCACGTGTTTTATATAGATAACATTGAGCTCATGCACATGAAGTTACCCTGGAGTGAGCACTGATTGGCTAAAATGCAAGTCTGTCAAAAGAACTGAAATAAGGGGGCAGTTTGCAGAAGCATAGATACAAGGTAATAACAGAGGTAAAAAGCACATTTCTATAACAGTGTTGGTTATGCAAAACTGGGGAATGGGTAATAAAGGGATTATCTTTATTTTTAAACACAAATTCTGGTGTTGACTGTCCCTTTAAAGGGTCCACATTCAATAATCATCCAGCAATGTACTTGTCAATCGACTGAATACTTTGTCAGCCACAAAATTTGTAAATCTGACCCCATTACAAATGTAAAATAAATAAATAAATATAAAAAAAAATATATATATATCCAAGTAACTTCTATTATCAAATTTGCTTTGTTCCTATGGTAATTCTTTGTTAAGGAGGTGTCATGAGATGCAGGACATATGCAGGACACAGCAATGATGGTACAACTCTATTTTATTACAGAGCATAGCAATACACATCCAGACAGGTTGATTGTACTAAACTAACTGCGACACAGACACCGGACCTAAGCCCCGCCCACATGCTAGTGACATCACATCCTGCTATCATCACATCTTCCCCTTTTTCAAAGGCAAAGCATACATTTGCATATATTAAATAACAAGGTACACCAACAGGGTATACAACAACATTTTGTTTTAGAACATTATAAAAACAGATAGATTAGAAAACATGAACAAATAAATTACATCCTGACTTGGACATCGGGGTAGACTACCCTAGTCCACAGTGACCATGGGATTATTCTGCCCATACTTCCGGTCACTGTTCTAGCTAAAGTCAGTCCCTGTATCGGGCCGGAAGCCTCACCACTCTTCCGCTTGATGTAACTTTGCATGAACTGTCCTCTGATACAGAAGATGGTGAACAAGAGTCTGCTGGAGGCAAAGATATATCCCCGCTATGATCTTGCTGAGGGGAAGGCACCTCTCTTAGAACAGGAGATCCCACCGGCGGTGGTACTGAGGTATCCGGTTCCAGACTCTCAGGTACAGGCTGAAGATGTCTTCGGTTACGGCGTGTAACCGTCCCTCCCTCTGTAAGGACTGTGTAAGACCTTGGTTCTGGAGAGCGGCCCACTACCGTAGCAGGCGTCTTCCATTTCTTCTCATCATCCAGTTTAATTCTGACACTTTGGCCCGCTTTCAGTTCCTGTAAAGGCCTGACAGAATGTCTCCTGTCGTAGAAGAAACGATAACCCTTTTTGGCCTCTTCATCCCTCCTAAGGACTTCGTCCCGAGGAACAGGGCCAGGCGGCTTGAAGACACCCACTGAGGGTAAAGTGGTGCGAATCTGGCGTCCTAGCATCAGCTGTGCCGGGCTAAACCCGGTGGCTTGAATGGGCGTCGCCCTGTATGACAAGAGGGCTAGGTACGGTTCAGATTGCTTTAGGATGAATTTTGTTGTTTGAACTGCCCTTTCAGCCATTCCGTTGGCCTGCGGATAATGTGGACTTGACGTGGAATGTACAAAATCATATTCCCTGCTGAAAGCACTGAACTCTGTAGAAGCGAACTGCATGCCATTATCACTCACCAGCTCCATTGGAACGCCCCAGCGGGCGAACAAGCTCTTCAGGCGAATGATAACGGCCTGACTTGTGATATCATTCAGGGGTGCTATTTCCAAATACCTGGAATAGTAGTCGATAACAACAAGAAACTTTTTCCCGTGCAGTTCGCACAAATCAGCAGCTATTTTCTGCCACGGCCCCCGCAGGCAGCGGAGTAGACATTAAGGGCTCCCTTCTCTGAGTAGGCCGGCGTTCCCGGCAAAAGGCACATTTAGACACATGATTTGCAATGTCGGAGCTGATCCCAGGCCACCACACAGCTGTAGCTGCCCTTTCTCTGCACTTTGTAATGCCTAAGTGGCCATCATGAATCCTGTTTAACATCTCCTTCCTCATGCTGACAGGAATTACAATACGGTCTTGGAACAGCACCAACCCCTCCAGCTCCGTGAGCTGCGACCTCTCTGGCTGGTAAGCATTTAAAGACATCCAGGCTGCCCGGCTCTCGGGCCAGCCATCTCTTATGTACTTTATAACTTCTTGCAGATCTGTGTCCAAATATGTCTCTTTCTTTATCTCTTCCAGTTTCCTTGAAGAAATGGACTTAGAGGCCAGAACTGAATCAACATACACTTTTACATCCGACTCTGTGGAGGATTCTTCAGCAGCAGCCAGCGGGAGCCTGGACAGTGTATCTGCCACAACCAACTGCTTCCCCGGCACATGCACTGCCTGAACATTGAACCTGAGTAGTCTCATTAAAAGTCTCTGGCATCTCAAGGGTGTTTTGTCGATGTCATAAGAATTGATAAGAGGGACTAGCGGTTTGTGGTCAGTTTCCAGACTAAATTTCTCCAAACCCACTAGATAACGCTGAAAGCGCTCACAGGCCCAAACTGCAGCCAGGCACTCTTTCTCAATTTGAGCGTATTTTGACTCCGCAGCCGTCAGTGTGCGGGAACAGTAGGCGATGGGCTGTAGTTTGTTGTCATTCAGTTGCAGGAGTGCAGCCCCCAACCCATAACTGCTTGCATCAGCACTAACCACAGTCTTTTTTGAAGGGTCGTAGAACCCCAGCACTGGGGCAGACCCCAGCAGGGACTTAGCATGCAGGAACGCTTTTTCTTGTGAGGGTCCCCAGACCCAGGCAACATCTTTCTTAAGCAACTCTGTGATAGGGTGCAAAACTGTAGATAAATCTGGAAGAAACTTGCCCACGTAATTTACAAGGCCCAATATCTGTCTCAGCTCATGTACATCAGAAGGGCTTTTCATCTGTTCGATAGCCCGAATTTTCTCGGGGTCCGGCTTGATGCCATCCCCGTTGATGATATGCCCAAAGTAGCATAATTCAGTTTTCCTAAAATGACATTTTTCTTTATTCAGCTTCAGCCCAGACTCTTTGATAGCCTGCAGCACACAACTCAAACGCTGATCATGCTCCTCCACTGTAGACCCATACACTAGAATGTCGTCCATGACGACTGCTGTGCCCACGTGGCCACTCAGGAGAGAACTCATTTCCCTCTGAAAGATCTCAGGAGCGGAGGATATCCCAAAGGGAAGTCTGCAGAAACAGAACCGACCTACCGGAGTGATAAAGGTAGTCAGTTTGCGGCACTTTGGATCCAGGGGGATCTGCCAAAAGCCGCTAGAAGCGTCTAATGTGGAAAAGAACTTCGCCCCAGCCAACTTCGGGGCTATATCTTCCAGTGTCGGCAGCACAAATCTCTCCCTCTTTACTGCCTCATTCAACCTTTTCAGGTCCACACAGATGCGCACCTTTCCGTTTTTCTTTGCAACTGGAACAATGGGGGCACACCAATCAGTTGCTTCAACAACCTCTTCAATAACCCCCATAGACTTCATGCGCATGAGCTCTTTCTCCACTTGAGGCATGAGCGGGAACGGAATTCTACGAGGAGTAGAAATACTGTACGGGACTGCGTCACTTTTAAGTGCTATACGGACAGGTTTGCAGCTCAGTAGGCCCAACTCGCCAAACATATCTTCAGAGATCTCATTCACTCTGGCCACGAGGCCCAAGTCACAGGCTGCTTTTCTGCTCAATAAACTGTTAACACACTGACCTCGGATCACATGCACCCACATGGTGAACTTCCTTTGTTTGTACTCACAGCTGGCCAGAAATTTCCCCACACAATCAATGCGGCCACCAGGACTATGAACATTTGTAGTAACCTTCGCCAGCTGGGGCTGTCGAGGCAGTTTCATAAATTCAGCAAAAGACATTACAGTGATATCAGCTCCTGTGTCAATCTTAAAATCAACATTGGCTCCCATTACAGTAAAGGTAACTTTCCAATCTTCCTCTGAGCTTGTCCGTTCCACAACAGACCCCACAAAAGACACTTCCTGACCCTCCTGGTCACTGTCCACCTGCATCTCCTTAATGTATTCAGTTTTACACACCACTTCAAAATGGCCTATTCTGTTACATTTTCTGCATCTTTTATCTCTGGCCGGGCATATAGCACTCTGATCATGAGCCCGGTAGCACCGTGTGCATCGGCCATGTTGCGCCCATCCACTTCTAGGCCTTTCCAGTACTTTAGATCTACCGCTCACACTGTGCCTTTCACTAGTAATTTTCCTAGACTGTTGCACTTCATCCACAATACTCTCAGACCTCAGATCAGCACTTTGCTTTTTCACCAGTTCACTCTGGCGGGCCATCCTAATAGCCCCGTCTAATGTTAAATCAGGCTCTAACTGCAGCTTCAGGGAGACTTCAGCATCTGCAATTCCAATAACTATTCTGTCTCTGATTTGCTCTTCTTTAGCAACACCAAACTCACAGAATTCAGCTAATTCATACAGGCTGCGCACAAATGACTCCACAGATTCTCCCACACGCTGATTACGTTTGTGAAAACAAGCTCTCTCATGAATCACATTTCTTTTGGGCACAAAGTGGGCACTGAGTTTATCCATAACTATATCAAAGTTAACTTCTTCCCCTTCTTGGAAAGTAAAAGCATTGAACACTGGCTCTACATCTTTCCCCATAGAGTATAAAAGAGAATTAACTTGTACTTCACCACTCTCCTTGTTCAGTTTGGAAGCAATCCTGAAGCGCTGAAACCGCTGACGCCATGTGGGCCAAGCTGCAGGCTGAGAAAAGTCAAAAGGCTCAGGTGGGGTAAACTTTGACATCGTCATCATCAGAAACAGAAGCGTAGTCCAGAACTTCTGACACCATGTCATGAGATGCAGGACATATGCAGGACACAGCAATGATGGTACAACTCTATTTTATTACAGAGCATAGCAATACACATCCAGACAGGTTGATTGTACTAAACTAACTGCGACACAGACACCGGACCTAAGCCCCGCCCACATGCTAGTGACATCACATCCTGCTATCATCACAGGAGGTACATAGGTTGGTGTCTAGAGCACTACATAACAGGAAATAGTGCTGTCACCTAGTGCTCTTGCAAATCAATAACTTTCTTGCAAAACTGCATTTGATAATAGAAGTAAATTAGGAAGTTTTTTTTAAATCTGCTCTATCTGAATCATGAAAGAAAAAAAAATGGGTTTTACGTCCCTTTAAAATAAAAATTAAAGTCACCGTCCAGACACATCATCTCCTTATTGCAATATATTGTAGATTACCAATAATTTATTTTATGTCTCAATACAGGTGTGGTGATCAAACGATCAAGAATGAGGAGCACCAGGCAGGTTTCAATAAAATAAAACGTAACTTTTATTGAACTCTTCAGCTTACATTAAAATCTTACAGACTAGAACAACATGTAAATAGATAGGGCAGCATTCTCTTGCTTACGCGTTTCGGCTACTGCCGTAATCATAGCTTGATTACGGCAGTAGCCGAAACGCGTACGCAAGAGAATGCTGCCCTATCTATTTACATGTTGTTCTAGTCTGTAAGATTTTAATGTAAGCTGAAGAGTTCAATAAAAGTTACGTTTTATTTTATTGAAACCTGCCTGGTGCTCCTCATTCTTGATCGTTTGATCACCACACCTGTATTGAGCCAATTGGGGAACCTCGAGTGAGCACAGGTAACAACAAACCAACCGTCATAATCGTCAGACCCTGGGTGAGAGCGGGATACCCATGAAAGCACCAAGTTATAAGCAGCAATCGATTAACCGAAGAAGGAGGTAAAGGTTTAGCAGTCCAATTCACTATTGGAGTGATCGAGGAGGGAGCCAGGCTAACGGAAGCCCATTCATCTACGGAGATATACAAATTGGAATTTAAAGATAGGCTCCTGTGGACCGACACACAAGTGGGACTCAGAATACAGAGACCGTTCCAGATAGAGCTGGTAAGACCTACCATTTTGAATAACTACTGCTTATACGGAAATATTGTGACAGTCTATTTTCATCAATGTTTTTGATGTGAAAGCACCCTTAATACAAGAGATCTAATTACCTGCAAGTGCTGAGGGGTAATCCTGAACCACAGGAAATTTAATCAAGAAAGTGTTTAAAGTTACCCTTGGTGCTGGGACTTTGTCTATGTACTTTTCTGTTGAATTTATTTTATGTGCAACAACGAATCAGAAGAGTTATAATTAATTATGAATGCATACCTTCCAAAGCCACTATTAGTCAGTTATATTAACCCGGTAGATGCTGCCATGCAAAGATATGACTTGAGAGTCGTAGAAAATAAACAAGTCTCAATGTTTGCTTAATTATATTCATGATATCAGCAAACAAGTCTTCAGTACTGGCGTCTCTCTCTATATATTTCTGGCAACATTTCTTAGCATATTTTGTGCTTTCTTTCTAGCAATTGTGTGCATCTGGTGGTAGTGACAGCGCCTACTCAATTCATTTGTGCATAAATACACACTGTTTACTTATTTCAGTGCCAGTTGCAGTTGCCAATTACAATGTTATCAATGTTAAGTTAACCAAGTAATATTTAAATTTTTTTTTTTTGAGGGAGTGAAGGGGGAAATGTTTTATGCTTCGGCAACAATTAATTACACTAGCTTGTAATAATTAATTTGCTGGCTGTGCTTTGCAGTACTGTGATTACTTTTTAGAGTAGGTTTGTCCAGGCTCGAGAGCCAAAATGCTGTTTTTCAAAGTATTTTTATCAGGAACTTAACCCAGGGATGTCTCAATACTTTGTACTGCCTGGGTCCAAGAAGGAATTAAGACCCCCAACTTTTCCTCCACTACAATATAAACTCATCCATAGATACCCCTATGGGCCAGATTGCAAGTGGCGTGCTATTTAGCACTTTCACTCAAGTGTAAACTTTGCTAGAAATATTTTTGAATGCGTTGAGTAGTGCACCTATAACAAATTGAACGTAACAAAATGACTTTGCGATATTCTGACTGCGTTAACGTATTCTCCCCATATAAGTACATTCTCGACTTTCAATACCCTTCTCTGCCCATTCCCACCTCCTACTACCACCTCTCTGTCACCTCAAGGTTTTACCAGCCACTTCAACAATGAAACTGATCCCATCAAAAACTAAATCTTCTCTAAATATATTACCACTCTCCATCCCCCTCAACTACTTGCAATTGTCCAAAGCTCACAAATTCAGCTTTTTTACCCCTGTTACCGAGGAAGAAGTTTCTGCCCTCATATCTTCCTCTCACCTCACTACCTGTCCCCCCAATCCCATTCCCTCACAACTACTCCCCTTCCTTGTCTCCTACTCTTACTATACATCTTGCACATATGTTCCATCTCACCCTCAGCACTTGCCTATTTTCCTTATCTCTTAAACATACACTAAACATTCACACCTATCCTCAAAAAACCTTCTCTCGATCTAACCTCCTAATCCAAATACTGCCATATTTCCCTACTTCCACTTGCCTGAAAACCTCTGGAAAGCATAGTATATACATCTTTATCACATTTCCTTACATTAAACTCCCTCCTTGATACATTGCAGTCTGCATCCTTCTTGGTTTGTATGCAGCATTTGATACTGTTGTGTCAAACCCTCCAATCCTTGGCTATCTGTGACAGGCCTCTCATGGTTCTCCTCCTACCTGTCTAACCGTACCTTTAGTGTAGCCTTCTCTGATGCATCCTCTGCACATTTACCACTTTCTGTTGGGGTACCACAAGGCTCTGTCCTTGGTCCCCTTATCTTCTCAATCTATACATCATCCTTAGGTTCTTTAAAAAAGTTCCATGGGTTTCACTATAATTTGTATGCGGATGACCCCAAATCTACCTCTCTGCAGCAGACCTCTCTCCTTCCTTGTTAACTTGTGTCACTATCTATTCTTCTAATATTTAATATTGGAGGTCATTTCACTACCTTAAGCTAAATCTCTCTCAAACTAAGCTCTTCCTATTCCCCCCCTTCTTCCAAAATCACTTCCCCCAACATTCTATGACTCTTGAAAATAACATCATTATGCCAACCCTGTATGTCTGGTTTCTTGGGGTCACACAACTCAGATATTTCTTTCTTTTACTCCTCACCTCCAGTCTTTGGCAAATTCCTGCCATTTCCACCTACAAAGCCATCTTCATAATTTGCCACTTCCTCAAACAAGACACAAATAAGATTTTATTTCACTCTCTCATCATTTCCTGCCTTGACTATTGCAACTCCATACTCTCTGGTGACCCTAGCTGATGTATATCTCCTCTACAATCCATAGTGAATGCCTCAGACTTCCTTACATCATCTCTCTGCCAATCCCTTCACTGGCTTTCTCTAACCTCCTGAATTACACACAAAATCCTGACTCTGACATTCAAGGCCCTGAATATACTGCTCCCCCCTATATCTCAGATTATGTCTCTAGATACTCCCCCTCCAGTGCCCTTCACTCTGCTAATGATTTTCTGCTCTCCTCCTCTCGTTGCCTACTCACGTTCCCATCTACAGGAATTCTCTAGAATGGCCGCTATTTTGTGGGACTCTCTGCCTCACTCCACAAAACTCTCCACTAAGTTTCAAAGTGTTAAGAGCTCTTTAAATACTGTTGCAGGGGGGGGGGGGGGTGCATACAATATACACTGACCTTTTTTTTTTTAAAGTTCTTTATTTATTGCGTGAAACGACATGGCACAAGTGTAAACTCCCCACGACCTGGGGTCTAACATTAGCAACAAGGCAACATGTGAATTAGATTTGTTAAATACAGGAAATCAACATATATGGTATTCAATAAGTCTTATGTCCACAAGATACGTCCCTCACATTATTATTATATATGGCCAGCCGGCCATCTCCCCCCCCCCCCCCCCAGGGTGTCAGTTCCCAAATTCTTGTCAGCAATCATCTATACCTATTTTCTATTCTCTGAAATCCACCCTCCATTCTCCTCCCAACTGAGCCTCTAATATGTATTCAGAATCACTGACCTTTCTTACCTCAGTTCCTCTGCTTCTTTTTTCATCCCTTTGAACCCCCTAAGCATTTAAGCCTACAAGCCCAGCTGTTTTGTAGACCACCTTCATAATAGCTGATTTACAACAGTGCAAGTCTTGCCAGAGCCCTCTATCCATTTGTCTCCTATAATTGCTACCTTTGCATATTATATCTATATTTATAGTGCTGTGGAATCTGTTGGTGCGCTATAAATAACTGATAATAATAATCACTTCAATTCATATGTTGTTGTTTAGTATCAGATTAGTAAAGTACAAAATATTTTTTAAATTTAGAGATTTGGCTCCAAAGAATAAGAAAGGAATTGAACATTGCTATAGAATAACAGATATTTGGTTCACCAGTTATTTAAAATGTATCTGTAAAAGGCATCACCCAAAATGCTGCAATGCAAAGTGGGCCACAATTATGAACATGCAGGAGGAGAAAGGTCCCAGGCAGGGAGCATGTCCGCAGCTGTTTATGAGCAATAATGCTGCATTCGCTGCTTGAATTAACAGTTGCACAAGCAATCACTTTTGCAATATTGCCCCATCCAAGCCCCTGGTTTTGTGCAACCATTCATTCAGAAAGTACACCTATATAAGCATCATCAGAAAACATTTTTTTTCAGGATAGGAACAGGAGTTTTTAAAAAAATAATAATAAAAAAAATAATCTAAAATACATTTTTAAATCCCCTCTTTTTGATAAATGTGGCATAACTCCCAACACTTTCCAAAGGATTTCCGTTAGTGAGAGATAAGGGGGTCTTGTCGGCAGAAACCCACCTATGTTTGGTGAACAGAGCCGTGACAGGAGGGTCAAGGAGTGTAGTGGGCGGGGATGGGAATAGTTGGGCATCATGGGTGGAACTGGGGCAGTTTCTGGAAACCAGGATATTTCCCATCGATGGTAGCTGCAGGAGGCACTATAGGCACACCTTGCAATGCATAACAATCCCACAAGATCTGGGACGGTTGGGAGGTATAAGGTTTACTACATTGTTCCTTTAAAAAGCAAAAGTTCATTGGTTTAATAAAAAACTTATACAACAAAACAATATACCACAATTACCAATTCTAAATTATGAACTTTGTACTTAAAAATCAGATTCTTCATTCATGATTGCATTTAAATGATTGGATGTTTAAATTTGTTCATAAATATAAATATATTTGCAACTTTAACCATTCTAATTTTAAAAGGATGAGATATTTTGGCTACATCACAAATGCAAATGCATTGTAATGGGGATGGGGTAAATATATTCAAAAAGCTCTGAAGGGTGGAAACTTGGGAGGATTTACTGCAAGTGTTTTCCTTCACATGTTACACTTGTATAGCCCCCCCCCCCCCCCATTAAGTTCACAGCTCTGTGCCCAAAAACCAAACCTCAGACAAGATGAATGTCACAGAAAACCCTGTATGCTAGTCAGAGGAGATACGGGGGGAGGGGGGGTTGCACTAGCCCTCCCAGCATGTGCTCCCCTAAATGTGATCTCCCCTTGCTTTTTCTACTACTTCTCTGCTGACAGCTTCCCCAGCTGCATCTGGTCCCACCCACACCCTGCCCATGCTATACCCGACCCACCCACATCGGCGTGGGTTTCACCCCCATCGTTGCAGTCCTGCTCACAAAACACAGTTAGGTCTCCAACATGTGCCCCCCCATAATTACTTTCTTTCATGCCACAGATGCCAGCTATATATCCAAGCATTAGACCAGGACACATTTCTAGCAACGTTTGTATATCAGCTTCATGCTTATGCAGATTTCAGGGCAGATGCAACTGGCATGCACACAGCAACCCATTAATGCCAGTTGCATGTTCAGACAAGTATGTCTTGCCAATATCTAAACAGTGGATCAGGATACATTGCTAATGTTAAATAACAGAATGCTAATGTTAAATAACAGACATGTGCATTCGGATTTGGACAAATGTAAAAACACAACAAATTTTACGTATTTGTTGCAAGCATTCGAGAACACCAAACATTCCTTTAACAAAATCATAAACAATACATTCATAAGGTTAAAGTGAAGGTCCATTTTGATGAATCGGTGCCCGGTTTTTAATAAACCTATTAAAAACAAGGGCACTTTAATTCATCAAAATTGAAATTTAACTGTTTTCTTAAAAAACGTACCTTTTAATCCTGGCAGCCGCTCCAGCACTTCCTCCGCCCGTTGCAAGCCAGCTTTGCGGGTCCAAAATGACGAATCCGGCTTCCTCCAATCACAGCGTTGCATCAGGCCAAGATTCCCGGGGGGGGGGGGGGGGGGGGGGGGGGAGCTGTGATTGGAGGAAGCCTGATTCATCATTTCTGACGTCTGCAGAGGCTTCTGACGGCCGGGGGAATCGCTGGAGCGGCATTCAGGATAAAAAGGTAAGTTTTTGAAGAAAACAGTGAAATGTCAATTTTAAAGAATTAAAGTGCCCTTGTTTTTATTAGGATTATTTAAAACCGGGCACTAATTCATCAAAATGGACCTTCACTTTAAAACTAACTGTAAAAAGATTCACCGTTTTACAACCTTCAATAGCAATTTTGATTCCTGTGCAAGCCAATAAGTATTTATGCTTCCCCCAACAAACCAAAAAAAAAAAAAAAAAAAAAAAAATATATATATATATGTGTGTGTGTGTTATTGACTTGAAGCAGCTGCATTAGCTATTACTTTACCTTTATTTATGTTTCTAAATCATGAAAGCTTAATTTTGACTTTAGTGTCTCTCTAATTTTTTTTTTTTTTTAATTATTTAACCTTGTTAAAAATATTTGATACCATGATGTGCAAAAGAAAATGTTGTGTGCATTTTTTATTGCCATTCTGTAAAATACTTTGCTTTATGTGTGATAAATAATGAAGATAGTTTTAATTTGGAGAGACTCTTCATTTTCTCTAAGCCTTGAAACAATTGTTCTTAGTGTCATAAGCAGCACATCTGGACTGCTTTAAACAGAAAGCTAAGCGGCATGAATCCCACTGTGAGAAAAACACTACTACAGCAAAAAGAATCAGGAATCTCGCTTCTGTTCCACCAATTTAAAATGTAATGCTATTTAGTTCTGTATAAACGTAAACTTTTTGAACTATGTGACATTTACCTTAGTATCTACATCTTTGTAAATTATGTGTGTATGTACGGATAGCAGAACTATTTCCTACCATGTAGTGCTCCAGACCCCTACCATGGTATCTCTTCAACAAAGAATAGCATGAGAACAAAAAGTAAATTTGATAATAGAAACAAATTGGAAACATTTTTAAAATGGTATGCTGTGTCTGAAACACCAAAGACATTCATAAGGCAAAATGTATCATTGTTGTAAGGGGATAGGTTCGTAAGTAATAAACTTGTCATCCTGCAATCACCACTTGCGATGCTGCATCACATGGTGAAATTTAAAGGGATAGGAAATCCAAAATTTCCCGATTCAGATAGAGCATGTCATTTTAAACAAATTGGTATCTTTTGTTGAAAAGCAGGGACGCTCATTTCTGGAAAACTATATGGCAGCAGTTTTGCAAGAATGTTATCCATTTGCAAGAGCACTAGATGGCAGTAAGAGCACTAGATGGCAGTAAGAGCACTAGATGGCAGTAAGAGCACTAGATGGCAGTAAGAGCACTAGATGGCAGTAAGAGCACTAGATGGCATACACACACACACACACACATATCTATCTATCTATCTATCTATATATGTGTGTGTGTATGTGTGTACATATGTATTTATGAAGTGTACTCTTCACTTACAGGAACATGTTATTTTTATTGTAAATATATATAACTATATATACACATCTGCATATACCTATACCTGTATATCTATTCCTATAGATATATAGGTATAGATATTTATTTTACTAGGAATAGTAAAATACTGGAGTTGGAGCGCTAAATAGCGCACCACTTGTAATCTAGTCCATAATCATTCAACAGCTTCTAAAATCTGTTATATTCTACAGAGAGATTTGACACTGTGAGAAGAATAAGAAAAGTCCCTAAGATTTACTTAGGGTAGGGTGGGTTGGATGAATCTAGAACTCAGGACAGGTGTCCCCCCTAAGCTAAGCCCACGTATCCGATAGGAGGCAGTGCCTAATGCCAAAACATAAGTTTTAGGAAAAGAGAGAAAGGGATAAAGGCATTATAAGCACACTTATTACCAGAGTCTAGATTTTTACAAAATATTATGGATGAGGGCGAGGTGTGAGTTAAATATAACTTTTATTAGTATATCATAGTTACAAAATTAGTATATCATAGTTACAAAAATATATTTACAGTGAATGGGATGAACCATTTGACCATAGAGACTATTAAAAACATGTGTAAAGGAGCACACATAAGTATCTCATATTGAGAATATCTTCTCTTATGACCAGCTAAGAAAATCTTATTTAATATCTATAATTAAAGAGCTGGCTGTTATAGCCAGTTAGAAATGGGACTTGTGATAGGAGTGTGAGCTCCGGGTAATGATCGATCTGATAACAGAATTAAATGTGAAAAAGCGGTGTTGCTGTATCAACTGCTATTATTAACAATCAAATATAAGGATCATTAACCCAGAAACATCCCATAAGTCAGAGTACCTAGCTATACTCCCTATACGCCAAATGAGGCCAACAAATAATATGAGCTGGTTGTAGTAAGGCAGTGTGAGCACCTACATTTATCCTGGTATGATGAAATAAAAAGATTTGTATCTATTAAAAGGTGCTGCCATTTGTGAACTGTTGACTAATAAGGGGTTACAGCACCCTTACATTGGCGTGCACCTGACAGAAGTGCTGTACTACCCTCAGTGTTCAATACACCTATATTTACAGTGGATGGAAATGAACCATCTGCCCATAAAAGATATTAAAACTGTGTGTAAAAAAGCACACATAAGTATCTCATATTGAGACTTCTCTTTTAACCAGTAAGGATATACCCATTAACTATCTATAAATAAGGAGGTAGCTGTTGTAGCCGGCTAGGCATAGTACCTATCAAGGGAGTTAGAGCTCCGGGTAATAGGGCGGTCAGATAACAAGATTAAATAAGAGGAGTGATGTTACTGTGTCAATCGCTATCCTTAATAGTCAAAGATCAGTACCGTTGACCCAGAACCACCCCATATGTTGAGAATCTAGCTAGAACTACTATATGGCAATTAAGACCAACAATATAATTAAAACTGGTTGTGGAGAAGCAGTGCGAGCGCCCAAATTTGACACTGCATCTATCCAATAAACTAGGCATCCAATCTGTAAAAAGTGACCAGTGTATATAAAATTAAAGAGCAAGAGAAACCCGATTTTTTTTTTTCATGATTCAGATAGAACATGCAATTTTAAACAACATTCCAAAAACTCCTTTAATTTAATTTGTTTTGTTCTCTTGTTATCCTTTGTTGAAAATCATACCTAGGTAAGCTCAGGAGCTGCTGATTGGTGGTTGCACATATATGCCGCAAATTATGGGCTCACCCATGTGAATTGCTGTTTATTCAACAAAGTATACCAAAAGAACAAAGTAAAATAGATATTAGAAGTAAATTGAAAAGTTGTTTAAAATTGCATGCTCTATCTGAAAAATGATGGGTTTCATGTACCTTTAAAATTTTATGTAAAGCATATTTTTCTGTAAACACAGCAATAATAATTCATACTAACAAATGTGTGCAATATCTAGGAACCAGCGCATAAATATAGGAGCCAGAAACTTTTGGCTACACCTATATATCAAGCTAAATTTTGTGGTGGTTGTGATCCGCAAGGGGAAGTGGGGGCCACTAATGGGTATCTTGAGGACTCTGAATCAGAGAGAGTCAAGGACTAATTTTAAGGCGCCAGTGGCAGCCTGGTTTAGATTGGTCAAGCCCTAGCATATGTAACAGTAATATGTAATAGTTCCTGTATCTGAGAGTCAGAAGTTCAGTTAATTCTACAGAACAAAAATGTACATACAAGACTATTTTCTGATACATTTGCAACATCCAGAGACTTATGTGACATATTATTCTAAAATAAATATTTTATATTCTGTTAAAGGGATATGAAACTCAAATTTTTTATTTCATAATTCAGATAGAGCAGCGGTCGCCAACCAGTGGTCCGTGGACCACTGGTGGTCCACAAGAAGATGTTGGTGGTCCCTGACACCATCAAGCAGGAATTAATCTTCTCTGATGGTGTCACCATCGTCGCACCGCAACTCCCTACAGTGCCTGGCTGGACATCAGTGAAAACCGACGGAGGAGTAAAAATTACAATCTCCCTACGCACGTTGCTTAGTACTGCGCAACTTGCGTGGCTAGATTGTATATTTAACTCCTCCTGCCCGGCGCGCTGCTCAGCGAGGTTGATATAGTCTTGGCTTGAAATAGTGGAAGTATAGTATATATAAAAAAGAAAATCTTAAAAAAAAAAACCCCATCATTTATGCTTACCTGATAAATTTATTTCTCTTGTAGTGTATCCAGTCCACGGATCATCCATTACTTATGGGATATTCTCCTCCCCAACAGGACGTTGCAAGAGGATCACCCACAGCAGAGCTGTTATATAGCTCCTCCCCTCACTGTCATATCCAGTCATTCGACCGAAACAAACCGAGAAAGGAGAAACCATAGGGTGCAGTGGTGACTGAAATTTGATTAAAATTTAGACCTGCTTTAAAAGGACAGGGCGGGCCGTGGACTGGATACACTACAAGAGAAATAAATTTATCAGGTAAGCATAAATTATGTTTTCTCTTGTTAAGTGTATCCAGTCCATGGATCATCCATTACTTATGGGATACCAATACCAAAGCTAAAGTACACGGATGATGGGAGGGACAAGGCAGGAACTCAAACGGAAGGAACCACTGCCTGAAGAACCTTTCTCCCAAAAACAGCCTCCGAAGAAGCAAAAGTATCAAATTTGTAAAATTTTGAAAAGGTATGAAGCGAAGACCAAGTCGCAGCCTTGCAAATCTGTTCAACAGAGGCCTCATTCTTAAAGGCCCAGGTGGAAGCCACAGCTCTAGTAGAATGAGCTGTAATTCTTTCAGGGGGCTGCTGTCCAGCAGTCTCATACGCTAAACGGATTATACTCCGAAGCAAAAAAGACAGAGAGGTTGCCAAGGCCTTTTGACCTCTCCTCTGTCCAGAGTAAACAACAAACAGGTTAGATGTTTGACGAAAATCTTTAGTAGCCTGCAAGTAAAACTTCAATGCACGGACTACGTCTAGATTATGCAAAAGACGTTACTTCTTTGATGAAGGATTAGGGCATAATGACGGAACAACAATCTCTTGATTGATATTCTTGTTAGAAACCACCTTAGGTAAAAACCCAGGTTTTGTACGCAGAACTACTTTATCTGAATGAAAGATCAGATAAGGAGAATCACAATGTAAGGCAGATAACTCCGAGACTCTTCGAGCCGAGGAAATAGCCATCAGAAAAAGGACTTTCCATGATAGAAGTTTGATATCAATAGAATGAAGGGGTTCAAACGGAACTCCTTGAAGAACTTTAAGAACTAAGTTTAAGCTCCATGGGGGAGCAACAGGTTTAAACACAGGCTTAATTCTAACTAAAGCCTGACAAAATGCCTGAACGTCTGGAACTTCTGCCAGACGCTTGTGTAAAAGAATGGACACAGCAGAAATCTGTCCCTTTAAAGAACTAGCTGATAATCCTTTATCCAAACCCTCTTGGAGGAAGGACAATATTCTAGGAATCCTAACCCTACGCCATGAGTAATTCTTGGATTCACACCAATGAAGATATTTACGCCATATCTTGTGGTAAATTTTCCTGGTGACAGGCTTTCGCGCCTGTATTAAGGTATCAATTACTGACTCGGAGAAGCCACGCTTTGATAGGATCAAGCATTCAATCTCCACGCAGTCAGTCTCAGAGAAAGTAGATTCGGATGATTGAAAGGACCTTGTATTAGAAGGTTTTGTCTCAGAGGCAGAGTCCATGGTGGAAAGGATGACATGTCCACTAGGTCTGCATACCAGGTCCTGCGTGGCCACGCAGGCGCTATCAATATCACCGAAGCTCTCTCCTGTCTGATTTTGGCAATCAGACGAGGGAGCAGAGGAAACGGTGGAAACACATAAGCCAGGTTGAAGAACCAGGGCGCTGCTAGAGCATCTATCAGTGCCGCTTCTGAGTCCCTGGACCTGGATCCGTAACAAGGAAGCTTGGCGTTCTGGCGAGACGCCATGAGATCCAGTTCTGGTTTGCCCCAACGGAGAACCAATTGAGCAAACACCTCCGGATGGAGTTCCCACTCCCCCGGATGAAAAGTCTGACGACTTAGAAAATCCGCCTCCCAGTTCTCTACCCCTGGGATATGGATCGCTGACAGGTGGCAAGAGTGAGTCTCTGCCCAGCGAATTATCTTGGAGACTTCTGACATCGCTAGGGAACTCCTGGTCCCCCCTTGATGGTTGATGTAAGCCACAGTCGTGATGTTGTCCGAATGAAATCTGATGAACCTCAGTTTTGCTAACTCAGGCCAAGCCAGAAGAGCATTGAATATTGCTCTTAACTCCAGAATATTTATTGGGAGGAGTTTCTCCTCCTGAGTCCATGAGCCCTGAGCCTTCAGGGAGTTCCTGACTGCACCCCAACCTAGAAGGCTGGCGTCTGTTGTTACAATGGTCCAATCTGGCCTGCGAAAGGTCATACCTTTGGACAGATGGACCCGAGATAACCACCAGAGAAGAGAAGCTCTGGTTTCCTGGTCCAGATTTAGTAGAGGGGACAAATCTTTGTAATCCCCATTCCACTGACTGAGCATGCATAATTGCAGCGGTCTGAGATGCAGGCGCGCAAATGGCACTATGTCCATCGCCGCCACCATTAAGCCGATTACTTCCATGCACTGAGCCACCGTGGGGCGCGGAATGGAGTGAAGAACACGGCAAGCATTTAGAAGTTTTGATAACCTGGACTCCGTCAGGTAAATTTTCATTTCTATAGAATCTATCAGAGTCCCTAGGAAGGAAACCCTTATGAGAGGGGATAGAGAACTCTTTTCTTCGTTCACTTTCCACCCATGCAACCTCAGAAATGCCAGGACTATCTCTGTATGAGACTTGGCAATTTGAAAGCTTGACGCCTGTATCAGGATGTCGTCTAGGTAGGGAGCCACCGCTATGCCTCGCGGCCTTAGAACCGCCAGGAGTGAGCCCAGAACCTTTGTAAAAATTCTTGGGGCTGTAGCCAACCCGAATGGGAGAGCTACAAACTGGTAATGCCTGTCTAGAAAGGCAAACCTCAGGAACCGATGATGATTCTTGTGAATCGGAATGTGAAGGTAAGCATCCTTTAAGTCCACTGTGGTCATGAACTGACCCTCTTGGATCATGGGTAGGATGGTTCGAATAGTTTCCATCTTGAATGATAAAACTCTGAGGAATTTGTTTAGGATCTTTAAATCCAAAATTGGTCTGAAGGTTCCCTCTTTTTTGGGAACCACAAACAGATTTGAATAAAATCACTGTCCTTGCTCCGTCCGCGGAACTGGATGGATCATTCCCATTAGAAGGAGGTCTTGCACGCAGCTTAAGAATGCCTCTTTCTTTATCTGGTTCGCAGATAATCTTGAAAGGTGAAATCTCCCTTGTGGGAAGTCCAGAAGATATCCCTGAGATATGATCTCTAACGCCCAGGGATCCTGAACATCTCTTGCCCATGCCTGGGCGAAGAGAGAGAGTCTGCCCCCTACTAGATGCGTTGTCGGATAGGGGGCCGCTCCTTCATGCTGTCTTGGAGGCAGCAGCAGGCTTTCTGGCCTGCTTGCCCTTGTTCCAGGCCTGGGTAGGTTTCCAGGCCTGCTTAGATTGAGCAAAAGTTCCCTCTTGTCTTGAGGTAGAGGGGGATGATGTTGCACCTGCCTTGAAGTTTCGAAAGGCACGAAAATTAGACTGTTTGGCCTTTGATTTGGCCCTGTCCTGAGGAAGGGTATGACCCTTACCTCCAGTAATGTCAGCAATAATTTCCTTCAAACCAGGCCCAAATAAGGTCTGCCCCTTGAAAGGAATGTTGAGTAATTTAGACTTCGAAGTCACATCAGCTGACCAGGATTTAAGCCATAGCGCCCTGCGCGCCTGGATGGCGAATCCGGAATTTTTAGCCGTTAGTTTAGTCAAATGAACAACGGCATCAGAAATAAAAGAGTTAGCTAGCTTAAGTGTTCTAAGCTTGTCAATAATTTCATTCAATGGAGCTGTATGGATGGCCTCTTCCAGGGCCTCAAACCAGAACGCCGCCGCAGCAGTGACAGGCGCAATGCATGCAAGGGGCTGTAAAATAAAACCTTGTTGAATAAACATTTTCTTAAGGTAACCCTCTAATTTTTTATCCATTGTATCTGAAAAAGCCCAACTGTCCTCGACAGGGATAGTGGTACGCTTTGCTAAAGTAGAAACTGCTCCCTCCACCTTAGGGACTGTCTGCCATAAGTCATGTGTAGTGGCATCTATTGGAAACATTTTTCTAAATATAGGAGGTGGGGAAAAGGGCACACCGGGTCTATCCCACTCCTTACTAATGATTTCTGTAAGCCTTTTAGGTATTGGAAAAACATCAGTGCTAGCCGGCACTGCATAGTATTTATCCAGCCTACACAATTTCTCTGGCACTGCAATTGTGTCACAGTCGATCAGAGCAGCTAATACCTCCCCAAGCAATGTACGGAGGTTCTCAAGCTTAAATTTAAAATTAGAAATCTCTGAATCAGGTCTCCCCGATTCAGAGACGTCACCCACAGACTGAAGCTCTCAGTCCTCAGGTTCTGCATATTGTGACGCAGTATCAGACATGGCTCTTACAGCATCTACGCGCTCTGTATCTCGTCTAACCCCAGAGCTAACGCGCTTGCCTCTTATTTCAGGCAATCTGGCTAATACCTGTGACAGGGTATTATTCATGATTGCAGCCATGTCCTGCAAAGTAATCGCTATGGGCATCCCTGATGTACTTGGCGCCATATTAGCGTGCGTCCCTCGAGCGGGAGGTGAAGGGTCCGACACGTGGGGAGAGTTAGTCGGCATAACTTCCCCCTCGACAGACCCCTCTGGTGACAATTATTTTATAGATAAAGACTGATTTTTACTGTTTAAGGTGAAATCAATACATTTAGTACACATTCTCCTATGGGGCTCCACCATGGCTTTTAAACATAATGAACAAGTAGTTTCCTCTGTGTCAGACATGTTTGTACAGACTAGCAATGGGACTAGCAAACTTGGAAAACACTTTAAAGCAAGTTAACAAGCAATATAAAAAACGTTACTGTGCCTTTAAGAGAAACAAATTTTGCAAAATTTGAAATAACAGTGAAAAAAGGCAGTTACACAAACGAACTTTTTACAGTGTATGTAACAAGTTAGCAGAGCATTGCACCCACTTGCAAATGGATGATTAACCCCTTAATACCAAAAACGGAATAATAAATGACAAACGTTTTTAAACACAGTCACAACAACTGCCACAGTCTACTGTGGTTGTTACCCTCCTCAAACACGACTTTTGAAGCCTCTAGAGCCCTTCAGAGATGTCCTGTATCAAGCAGAAGGAAGCTGAATGTCTCTGTCTGTAATTTTAGCTGCGCAGAAAAGCGCTAAAATAGGTCCCTCCCACTCATATTACAACAGTGGAAAACCTCAGGAAACTGTTTCTAGGCAAAATTCAAGCCAGCCATGTGGAGAAAAACTAGGCCCCAATAAGTTTTGTCACCAAACATATATAAAAACGATTAACATGCCAGCAAACGTTTTATATTACACTTTTATAAGAGTATGTATCTCTGTTAATAAGCCTGATACCAGTCGCTATTAAATCACTGCATTTAGGCTTAACTTACATTAATCCGGTATCAGCAGCATTTTTCTAGCAAGTTCCATCCCTAGAAATATGTTTACTGCACATACCTTATTGCAGGAAAACCTGCACGCCATTCCCCCTCTGAAGTTACCTCACTCCTCAGAATATGTGAGAACAGAAATGGATCTTAGTTACTTCTGCTAAGATCATAGAAATCACAGGCAGATTCTTCTTCTTTTTTTTTTCATTAATAATTTTTTTTATTGAGCATAATAAAAAGAAAAGTACAACCAGTAGAAAGAGAATACAGAGTCATCAATTTCTTCAGCTTTACCTATTTAACACATAGTAATAAAATAAAAATACCTTTCCACATCTCTAATCTTCCCACAACTCTATAAATAACAATTTAATAGTCCATATCTCTGTCTCTCTCTCACAATTTCCATAGCTCAATTTTCAATTTTCTATTATTTGAAATACCATAACATTAATAACAAATGTACAATATAACACAATTTACACCATAATAGGTATACTTTTACATTTTTAGTGGACAATATAACTTAGTATTTTCCACTAATCACATCTTATTCACCCATAAAATGTGATACCTAAGTAAGAACAGACCTCTTTTAGGAAACTCACAAAATCACTAAAAATAATAACACTAAAATAATAATAAAAAAAAGAAAGAGAAAAAAAAAAAAAAAAAAAAATTTAAAATTATTCTCTCTCTCCCACCCCCCTCCTCCCCCCGGGCCTCCCCCATCCCCCTGCCTGCCACATAGTTTGAAAACTCTTCTGTTTAATTTAGCCAGTGTATGGGTAATGCTTCTGCTGCAATTAGTTCAATGAATGGAGATGTATTCCTAAGTGGCTCTATAAATTGTATTTGCTGTTCTATTGGCCATGAGCAGATGTACTTCTTCCATTTCTTGAAATATTTTATGAATGTGTTTCGGGCGTTCACTCTCAGGTTTTGTCATTCAATAATCATCTGTAGCTTAATGCTATTAACTAGTTCACTTAAACTAGGAGCTTGCTTGTGTTTCCACCTCTTAAATATTAAATTGCGTGCAAGTAAAATCACAATATTTAATAATTGCCTATCTCCCAGTTTCTCCTTTTGACACAAAAAAATATTTCCATAGAGTCTAATACCATCCTATCACCAAGATATTTATTAACCCAGAATTGTACTTTTAACCAATATTGTTGTACCTTGGGGCAGCTCCAGAGGTAATGTAATATATTAGCCCTGTCTTCGCTGCATTTGTGGCACACATTTTGTTGTGTCATTACCCATTTACTCATCCTTTCCGGTGTTAAATAATAGCTATTTATTAACTTACGTTGTGATTCTCTCAGATTAACCCTATCTGTAGTCTCCTCTACTCTTTTAATACTACTCGTTATATCCGCTTCTTGTATATTACCAAAATACTTCATAAATTGGTGTTTCAACTTATTCATATGTTGCTGTCCTGTGTTTTTTAGTATCTGCTGGTACCTGTACGATATTGATCTAAAACCTGCCTTAAATATTTTTAGACCTGGATCCGTGAACTCTTGTCCCCAATCCGTACCATATTCACTGTTTTTTGTCGCTAAATAGTGGCGAATTTGTAGGTATGCGTAAAAATTCTTCGCCAGGAGACTATATTCTGTTGCTAAATTTTCAAACTTTTTAATCCCGGTATTATCCAGCATCTTTAGTTGTATAAATTCTTTAATACCTTTCTCCTGCCATTCCTGAAATACTTTATTCTGAAGCCCTGGTTAAAAATCCACGCACCCAATTATTGATAATAATCTGGAGACCTGATATTTTTGTCCTAGAATTTTACAATACTTCTGCCATGCCAACACTACATTTGTGCATGTTAGTAGGTTGCTAATGTTACTTGGTAGCTTCTTGTGAGGACAGTGTAATATAGCTTTTAAATTAAATGGTTTAACCATTTCTGATTCCAGCTTGTAGTATGTGACATAGTTAGATTCTGTAAGCCAATCAAGGCCAAACTTTACTAGGGTAACAATGTTGTAATATTTAATGCTTGGTAAAGCAAATCCCCCAACTTGCTTATTTTGCGTTAGTTTATCTATTTCTTTTTCCCCCAAATAAACCTCCCACATGCCCTGTTATATTTATCCAGATCCTTTTTCAAGATGAAAATGGGAAGATTTTGCATTAAAAATAATATTTTAGGGAAGAAGATCGTTTTCAGCAGCATAACCCTCGCAGATAAGGATAAATAGTACATATTTCATTTGTCTAGATTTAGTTGTATATTATCGAAAATGTCTCTATAATTTAACTGGTACCATTCTCTGGGGTCCCTACTTATTTTAATTCCCAAATAATTGATATAATTTACTTCCTTGAAAATCCAGTTTCGACTATATCTATTTTTTTTAACCCACATAAGTTCTGATTTATTAGGATTTATTTTATAAAGATAGTATCTTTCAAGAACAATAATATATCATCGGCGTATAAAGATATCGTCGTTTTTTGGCTACCTACTTCTACCGCTTGTATTTTCTGTCTGATGAAAATTGCTAGGGGTTCCAGTGCTAAATCAAACAACAGGGGTGATAATGGACACCCCTGCCGTGTACCCTTGCCGAGCGTTATATATTGCGATAATTCCCCATTTACTAGTAATTGAGATCTTGGTTTATTATATATTGACTCTATCAACTGCGTAATATTTCGCGAAAACCCAAAATTTTCCAGGGCTGAGAACAGATGGTCCCATACGATGGAGTCAAAGGCCTTTTCGGCGTCAATTGTAATGATTGCTAGATCCCCGACTCCATCGTATGCATCCCGCCGTCCCCCGCCCTTACCGAGATAGTTATAATAATCCAAGATTGTTAGGACTCTTCTCATATTTCGTACCGCATTTCTCCCTGGTATGAAACCTGCCTGGTCAGGGTGTATTAGTTCCCCTATAACTTCTTTCAATCTCTCTGCTATAACCGACATTAGGATCTTGTAATCTTGGTTTAACAGTGAGATTGGACGATATGAGGCTAAATCCTCTGGGTCTTTACCTTTCTTGTGGATTAGTGTAACAACTGAATCTGCGAAATATTGTGAGCTCATCTCATTGTTCATGTAATATTCATTGTATAACTTAGTAAGCGTTGGGGTCACTAATTCTACTGTTGATTTATAAAACTCTGCAGGGAGACTGTCTGGCCCTGCCGCTTTCCCTACTTTTAGCTTTTTGATAATTTTTACAACTTCTGTCTCTGTGATCGGTGTATTTATTTTAAGTAGTGCCTCTCTTGTTATTTGGGGTAACTTAATCCCTTGCCAGAATTTCTCTTTCTCCTCCTGATTTATCTGCTGTCTAGAATAGAGCTTTGAATAATAATTATAAAATGCCTGCCTTATTTCCAAGGAGGAGTTTAACACTCTGTCCCCTGTTCTGATAGTTGTTATTATATTCTTTTTACTACGAAATTTAATTAACTTAGCAAGATGTTTAGCGTTTATACCTTGCTGGCCTTGATAGACCGCCCTTGCTTTTAAATCTTCCCTGGCCCATTTTTCTTTGAAAAAATTCTCTCGCTCCGTCTTTTTAGCTATATAGCTGCCCCATGTATCTTCATTTGGGTTTCCTTTATGTTGCTCAAATGCATTTCTGAGCTGATTGGCCAGCTGCCTTTCCCTAGCCTTATGTTTGCGGGTCAAAGACACCATATACGCCTTTACCTCCCCTCTGAGGACTGCCTTACCTGCCTCCCAAAGAATTTCAGTTCTATTTATATACTCATTATTTGTGAAATATTCTTGCCACGTTTTCAGAAGCCAATTTACAAAATGTGGGTTATTATACATAAACCCTGGGTAGTGGAATGTATTTCTATTTTTACCTGGTCTAGATGTGGTTGAAATCTTAAGTGAAATTATTGCGTGGTCTGACAATATTATATCTGCTATATTTGTTTCTATTTCTAGTTTAAGTAAATGTTCTTCTACTAGGAACATGTCAATACGTGAGAAGTTTCTGTGTGCCTTAGATTCACATGTGAATGTCCGTTCATCCGGATGTTGTAACCTCCAAATATCATTTATTTTTAGTGTCTTAGCAAAATGTCTCATATACTTTGCTTCCCTGTAATTTGCCTGTTTACTTCTTATTTTAAATTTGTCAATATCAGGATATAATGTCATGTTCATGTCCCCAGCAATTATCAGATTTTGTCCCAGATATGGTATTACTTTTTGTTTTATCTTTTGCCAGAAACCCTTATCTAGACCATTGTGGCCGTATAAATTACATACGGTCCATATCTCATTTCCTGTCTTAATTTGTGCAATTAAATATCTCCCCTCCGAATCTAATTATTGCTTCAATATACTGTAACTCAGATTTTTATAGAAAAGTATCGCTACCCCCCTTTTGCGTTTGTTACATGGTGTGGCTATTATCTCCGAAATCCAATTTGTCTTTAATTTCTCTAATTCTGGCCTTTTCAGATGTAATTCCTGGAGGCATATAATATCAGGTTTACCTTTTTTAAGCATTTTTAGGACATTTTTACGTTTAGCAGGGGAGGTGATCCCTCCCACATGCCATGACAACAGACTCAATGTATTGAGTGCAACATTCATTCCTTAACTAAATTATATATTCTGGCTTAAAGAGGGGGCAGGAGACGCCCGGACGGACGGGAACAGAGGAGGGGAATCAACCATACGAAGGAGGAGAGAGAGAGAAGAAGGAAAAAAAAAAAAAAAGGGGTTCCCTTCTATGTATACCTGTGACTTCTATTATAAAATTCTTTCTAAACATTTGAAAAATAATATTGTATTTCAATCAGCATACTAAATTGAATATAATTTTACACTGTGATATTGTTTTCATCGCAAAAGGCTTTTGCTTCATTCACCGAATTTAAGACAATGGTGCCTTCCATACCCAAAACCGTTATTTGGGCTGGATATCTCATATTTGCCTTAAGCCCGGCTTTAATCAGCCCTGTACAAAAAGGCGCCATTGCCTTACGCCTGGTGGATGTCTCTAAAGAAAAATCTTGAAATACGTAAATCTGTTTATTCTCTATCATGAAAGGTTGTGCTCTTCTATAGTGACTCATTACATTAAACTTATCTTGAAAATTTAGGTATTTGATCAATACCATTCGTGGGCGTGCATTACCATCTCTGGACTCTTTACTAGTCCCGATTCTATGTGCTCTTTCGACCTGCAATTTCGTGTTGCCTAACTGTATCCCTAGTAAACTAGGCAGGATTGTCTCCCCAAATCTTAATAGATCCGTGTACTCCTTTGTTTCTGGGAGTCCCACTACTCGCACATTACTGCGCCGCGACCTATCCTCAAGGTCGTCTACCTTAGATTGCAACATTTTAATTTTGTCTGTGTATAAATTCATATTTGTTTCCTGATTGTACATTTTATCTTCTAGGTCTGAGACCCTATCTTCGACTTCTCTCATTCTGACCGCAAATTGTTTCACTTCTTGAGAAAGATCTGCTATCTCTCTTTTGATTATCTCAAATTGCGGTAAAATTAAATCAGCAAGTTGATTTATTGTTAGCTGTGTCTCTGTTTTTTTTTCACCTGGACTCCCTGGATCTCTCTCTGTGCTGCTTTCCTGCAAGGCCCTCAACTTTTTGTCTGGCATATTTGGGGATCTGTTTCTCATGTTCGTAATATACTTATCCATAAAAGAGAGTATAAAAAGAAACGTGTATAAAAGTGGGTATGTGACAATACTAGTTTCCTTCTACTTCTGTGATATTGCTCCTTAACTATACTATAACCTTACTTATCCTTTATACTACTTGGAGCGGCAAAAATTATTTTGTCTCTTAACTTAAAAAATTAAGTGCTTTCCGTGCCCCTAATTACCCCAACCCCTTGTGAATGTCTTTTACCCCTACCCTTTTAATTGTGCCTATACTGGTGCTATTTTTCTTACAGCTCCTACTCTGCTGAAGACTTTCAATACCTTTTTAACTCTATACCTTTAACACTTTCGTGTGCTTAGTGACTATCCCCTCCCTTTGGAGGGTTAAATTTATCGTGTGCTATCTAAAATATGTACTGCCCACTTTTAGCCTCTTTAGCCCTCCTAACAGACAATCCAACACTTCTTTCTCTTATGTTTTTATATCTACTGCTTGTTACTTCTACTTGCTAACTTTATTAATGTTTTCTCCCTTCTACCTAATATTGCATCAAACTCCGTATTTTTATCATCTTGCCACATATATATTTACAACGTCACAGAGAAATATCTAATGTATTCTTCTCATATTATGAAAAAATCTGTAGTTTTCACCTTGACTGTATTTAGGTGTTTTTATCCTTATGTTAACCCTGCTATTCAATTGAGCCTATTCGTTTATTACACTTCTTTCAAGGGATAGTATCTTTTTACCTGTCTGACTATGCTACACAACCCCACCTGCTGTGAAAAACATTTCCTTGTTCAACCATATTGTAGTCATATTAAGCATTTTTGCAAACTACTACATTGCATCATTACCAACTTCATTTCATATTTCCGTTTTTTGCCTCTATAAAGACACCCTTGCCTTGCGAAAATAAAAACAGACAGGTGGATAAAGAAAAAATCACATCATAGATATGTCTGAAAACATCCATGAGTAGCGTTCATACTGTTTTAGGGTGCTGTTCTGCTGTTGCCTTTACCCTTTTCTTCCACTTTATAATAGTGCCCAGTTCTAATTCGCTACTTTTCTGTACAGCTATTATCTAGTCTATATCAGACTTTAATGTTCTGCAAGAGTCTGTCCGCCGCTCTATGGCGTAACTGTTCGTTAGTTCCAACAAGAAAGTTCACTGCGTGCTGTACCTATATATAATCGTCCCTTCCACACTGTATACTTTCACTTTAAGTCCACCTTGGTTACAACGTTGTCTTGTGGGACACGTCCTTATACAGTCAATAAGCCTTTTGCGCTAGTAAATATATGGTATCTCTCTTCACCACAGACACACACTGTTTTTCCTTGCCATATGCAACACAACTTTATGTATCGTTACATTTATTGAGAGATACTTGCGGTTTTACAGCTCTGGTGCTTCTGTTTCTGTCCCTGGCTTTTAATCCTCGACTCCGGACCACTTCACCGTTAGTTTACATCCTCCCCACAACGGGCACGAAACCTTGCATCCGGTGTTGGGCTGCTCCGTCACACGGGTCATAGAACGGAATTATGAAGATTTTTATGGTCTTCCAATTAGAGTCGTGCCTGCAGACCGTTAGCTTGCCAACCTCGCCTGTGTGTTGCGACCTTTCTTCCCCTTCGTGTGTCTTGGCTCAGTGTGTGTCTGGGCCAGTACCAGCCGGCCTTTGTGCGGTTCCAGTGGGACTTCCGTCTTTTCCGCTCGCCTGTACTCAAGCTGCTCCCTGGGCAGAGCTTGTAGTGCCCCGCAATAGGAGTCTGCGGTTTCGGCTGAGATCTTCTCTGGCTAGTGTTTTAGCTGTTGGTTCCTCCACGAGACGCTCCAGCGTCCTGCTTACTGTTTGCCACGCCTACCGGAAGTCAACTACAGGTAAACGATCCCCAGGCAGATTCTTCTTCTAATGCTGCCTTTGATAAAACAGTACACTCCGGTACCATTTAAAAATAACAAACTTTTGATTGAAGTTAAAAACTAACTATAATACACCACACTCCTCTTACTACATCCATCTTTGTTGAGAGTTGCAAGAGAATGACTGGATATGACAGTGAGGGGAGGAGCTATATAACAGCTCTGCTGTGGGTGATCCTCTTGCAACGTCCTGTTGGGGAGGAGAATATCCCATAAGTAATGGATGATCCGTGGACTGGATACACTTAACAAGAGAAAAATGTATCTCTTATATTTAATTTATTTTCTTCCCTTTAACTGTCTCTTTGTAATAGTTTTCTTAATTCCGTCAGATGGACTTACATCACTGTTTGTCTTCCTCCCCTCCATTTTCTTTTTTTTATTATTAAATATTAATTATTTTTCATTCTAATAATTTTCCAGCACACAAAGCCATTCCACCTGAATTCCATTAATTGCCATCCAGCAGATCAGCCATATCCCACCAGTATTATAGTGATTGCCAGTAACATCAGTCGTGGTTAGCTCACATCTATATTGAGAGCTTTCTGATATAAACTTAATTTATGACTCCAATGTCTGTCCATGATCATAAGTAGTTTTGAGCAATTCCTAACTGGGGAGGTAACTTAGAAGACTTGTGGTCCTTTTAAACATAATTCTTTTTTTCCCACTTTCTGCCTCTCTGTTTGCAGCTCAAAAGTTGGCACTCACCCTTCATCTGTCATTTGGAAGTATTCTCTCAGTTCTGTCATTCAGTTAGTTAATTCCAAAAAACAACTCTTAAAAATGTGTAAATATATACATAATGTAAACTCAGCTCTATGGTTATACTAGTTATGTACAGTATGTGTATGTATATATACATATACACACACACATTATAGAAGTTTGTACCTTTTTAAAAAAAATCATGTTAGTGGTTCACGGGATTCAAAATTGTGAGTTTAGTGGTCCCTGAGGTCCGAAAGGTTGGCGACCCCTGAGATAGAGCATGCCATTTTAAACAACTTTCTAATTTACTTCTATTATCATTTTTTTCTTCGTTCTCTTGGTATCCATTTCTGAAGCCCTATATGGCAGCAGTTTTGCAAGAATGTTATTCATTTGTAAGAGCACTAGATGGCAGCAATATTTCCTGTCATGTAGTGCTCCAAATGCCGATTTAGGTATCTCTTCAACACAGAATATCATGGAAGCAAATTTGATTTGATAATAGAAGTAAATTTCCATGCTCTGTTTCATATCCCTTTAAATATTGAAACTCTGCAATTACATCACGGCTGCTGATGAGCCTTATAGAAAGGTTAGGAGAAATTATCAACCATCCCTCATTACAAAAAACTAACAGTTATATGGATTCCTTGTGTGAGTACCTCTTTTCAGATCCAGCCACAGCATTTAAAGGGACAGTCAAGTCCAAAATAAACTTTCATGATTCAGGTAGGGCAAGTAATTTTAAACAACTTTCCAATTGACTGTAAGCACCAATTTTGCTTTGTTCTCTTGGTATTCTTAGTTGAAAGCTACACCTAGGAGGCTCATATGCAAATTTCTTAGATCTTGAAGGCCGCCTCTAATCTGAATGAATTTTGACAGTTTTTCATCACTAGAGTGCGTTAGTTCATGTGTGTCATATAGATAACATTGAGCTCATGCACGTGAAGTTACCTAGGAGTCAGCACTGATTGGCTAAAATGCAAGTCTGTCAAAATAACTGAAATAAGGGGGCAGTCGGCAGAGGCTTAGATACAAGGTAATCACAAAGGTAAAAAGTATATTAATGTAACAGTGCTGGTTATGCAAAACTGAGGAATGGTAAATAAAGGGATTATCTATCTTTTTAAACAACAAAAATTCTGGTGTTGGGGGGGCGGAGCCTATAGCTGTTGCGGCAGGACTTGTCTGTGAAGAGCTCCTGCAAATAAACCACATTTAAGCTGTATTTCAGGATTTATTTCAACACTTTTCATTACTTTTTCTACTAATGAACCCATGGTGAACAATCCTTCGCTATTCAAGATAGATTCAGGAATCTCCAGCATTACACGGACCTGCCTATGCTCCTCAGCTAACTACACTGCAACTAGCCACGAGGTCAAGAGGCCTCTACTGTCTGACTGTCAGTGCTGTTGGGGTTCCCACACTAATACCCCCCCCCAGGTCGCTGGGTCACCAAACCAGTTATATACAACTGGACAGTTTATTGTTTTTATTTGTCCACACGCTGTATTAAGCTGGGAGCTACAGTCTCATTTGGAATAAAGATCTTTGGAAACTTCAGTGCCTCCCTCATCAATACGCAAAAACTAAAGATGGCGTTTGGCGCTGAAACTATACTCGCAGCCGTGACAAGGATGCTGAAAGATCATCACAAGCAGATACAAAAGTCCTGGGAAACGGAATATGGTAGCCTTCATGAGCTGATCAGGCAGGTGGGGCATCACCATCAGAAGTCAAGTGTGCTAGCAGAGAATACTAATAAAGCTGCAAGCCTGCAGGAGCCTACTACGAGTTTGTCGGATATGACACCCCCAACGCAAGCTCTAACTCAGACAACAACGCACCTGAACCAACCCACTGAGCACCCCCTAGCCATGGATTACTTTGCAGATACGGCTCGGATCACTACTGAGGGGCACATACAAGCCTTCAGACCACAGCTGATCGCGGCTGAAACTGTAGGCGCGGACAGCGCTGTAGAGACTGTTGCTCTCTCAGGCCCTGACATCACTTACCTAGCGCTCCACTTTAACACTGCCGGAGAGAGGCGAGTGATAGGGGGGGTCACTGACGCCGGCTGAGGTTGATCCTATATATCTACAGAAGTGCGCTATGGTGGAGATCTGTGCTGCAGAGGTGATGCTCTTGGTCACACACAGCTGCCTCTCGGCGAACATGGTGAGCCCGAGTGAACAGGTATCAGTTTGGATCACCTCTTGGGGCTCTTATTGTCAGGCTATAGACTGTGGGGACGTATTGTACGGCTGTCGGCTCTTTGACCCTGGAGGCTATCAGCCATGTTCCAGACCGCCAATACGCTGAGCCTTCATTAGGTGACAGAAGAGATTGCTTAGGGGCTGACAGGTCACAGTCGCAGCACACAGACTTACATAATAGCTGCTATCTTTCTTGTGAGGGATTGGGACATGAAGCTAGCATATAACTACCATCAAAATAGTCTATATGATACGCTCAGCTATAGCCTTATACTTTCGTTTCAGATTTGTTCTCAAGCAGGGGCCTGAGCTATTTGGGTCAATATAACTGTTCGTTGCTGGACTGTGCCTAGTTCTGTTTGTCTCCTATTGTCAGTGTTATTATTTGAGCTAAAAATCTTTTATGCTTATAGAGTTCCCATAAGAGTTTAAAGTGTTGACTCCTTTTTCTCATTAAGCATCCACATATCTTTATGTTCTACATATGCATCAAATGCACTTAAAATACACTTTTTTATAAACCGGCTGCGTGCATTTGGGGTCCAAAAGTGGCCCACTTTGTTATTTTCTTTGTTTCCCCTCAAATTCCCTATAATGCCTAACACTTTTTTTTTCAGGGGGTCCAAGAAAGGCCTCAATTCTTCATAGAGGGAAATCATTGTTTGTGACTTTATGTTATATTCCAAGGGGACTTTCTCTAAATTGAAAATCTGAGGTTATTATATACTTGTATAAGTGAGTGATTAACTGTCTCCATATTGTGACGCTTAATATGTATATTGCATGATGTCAGTTATTTACCAACTATGAATGGTATTTTGTAATGTCTGAATATACCTCAATAAAAAAATTTATAAAAAAAAAAAATTCTGGTGTTGACTGTCCCTTTAAATTTGGTTGAGATCTGTGCTCTGACTTGGCAATTCCATAATACAGTCATTATGTTGTTAGTTTATGTTTTAGCACATTGTCGTCTTCTATCTCCCTACTTCTGTAAAGTTTCAGGTGATGTAGTAAAGTCCTGACATTGTCTTGATGCAATTTTAAATTAATTGTTCTCTTTAAGATAGCAAGTTGTCTAGGCCATAAAACCGCAAAGCAGCCCCAAGTCATGTTCCTTCATGCACCAGAGTTTACTATCGGGATGAGGTTCCAGTGTGCAGTGCCCTCTCCCAAAACAAAGCGTTATATGATTCAGACAAAGTCCAACGTTTCTCACTTCTAACCAGAGAACATTGTCCCTGAACTGTTGACAAACTTTAGGGTAATGTGATGCAACCTTGACACATGTAGCAATGTTTTTTTTATCTCCTCTTGCTGTGTCCTTACATTAATATTCTACCTTTTCATTGTTTTTCTTATATTGGACACATGGACATAGATTTTGATAAATTTAAGAGCTTTCTGCAGGTCTTTTGCCATTACCCTAAGACTATTTTTCACTCCCTTCATTATTGCACACAATGCTTTTGCCATGGTCTTTTGCAAGATGTCCACCCTTAACGAGAGTAGCACCAATACTGAATTTCCTCAAATTAAGCTCACCGAGGATAGATGAATACGCTGGCCTTTAGAAATGCTTCTGTAGCCTTTTCCAGATTTATGCAATTCTTGTTCTAAGGTCTCCTGATATTTCTTTTTATTGGGGAATGCTTTACATGTCCACAACAAAAATTTCATAGGGCAGGATATCTCCAACCCACACCTACAATCTCATCACACTGATCGGAAGAAACACAAAATACTGCCACAATTGCAACACTAAAGGTTGTGTCAATACTGCTACTCAACATTAAACACCATTATAAAAGGAATCAAAGTTTACACAACAGTATTAAAAGTACACACACACTATATGGTCTCAGTCCATCCATCTCAGTCCATCCAGTAATAATAATTTATTCAATGAAATCTTAATAGTGCTGACAGCTCCTTCTCCTCAATCACACAGGTTGGAAGCAGCCCTGTCTCTATGTGAGCCTGTAAACGAGTAAGCTGGAAGGCTTGTAAAATAATTCCCAGCATGCAAGATTTAGCACATTGCAATCAGGTGCTGCATTCTTCTGAGTGTGTTTCATCTATTTCTTTTTAACACCGGAAACATTTTGGAAGTTAACTTACAGCTTTCTGTGCCCTTCTGTTTGCTTTATTTCATTGACTGGAAGACCCTACTCCAATTAGTGTTTGGAAAAATCATTAACCTTGAGGTCACATAGCCTTTTTCTGACCTAGACTGCAAATATTTAATCTAGGGTTGGCCAACTGGACGCTCATTGGGAAAAGCAAAACTAAGAATGTGTGCCATCGTTTTTGTAGCCCCCGGAAATAGCGGAACAAAAAATTGGGCTTTGGGGAATATTGGTGGTGCACAAACAAAATGGCCTCTGGTGGGGAGAACAGCAGATAGAAGATACATTACAACCTTGCCTAAATAGAACTCTGTGTCACTGTAGATTTTTAGAAAATATAAAATTTATGACTACACATAAATAATAATATAATATATGTTGCTCTTAAAGCTTATAAATCACTGATATTTGGCCCACGTGTTTTAGGAAATTGGCCATCACTAATTTAAATAATGTTTTCAGTACTGACCAAAATAAGTACAGCTGTTTACAATATGTATTATTAGGTTAAGCAGATTGTGTTTGTTTATTATTGTGACTTAGCAAAAGATCAGGCCAGATTTTTTGGACTAATTAAAGAAGAATCCAAGTAACTGCTAAGTATATGCAAACATTGCTGTGCAACTCTGGTTCTATTGAATATGACAAACAAGAATTATTTGAGATAGTCAACATTTAAAAAGAATCATACTAAGTTTCACCAAGAGAAAAAACAAATATATAATAAAACAGACTTACCACTGCAAAATAAAGGTTCCATAGAAAATGGTGTTGTTCCAGCTTCCTGTTTCCAGTGTATATACTGCCTTAAGGGTTTCATAATATGGGATAGAGCAGACTAATCTGGCTTTTAGAAATGATGTCCACTTCTTCTGTAAGATTTTTTTGCCACCCATGTCACTCTGAAAGAATAAAATGATGAAAATGTATTATTTTTGGAGTAATGCACCTCCATATTCCATAACACTAAGTACATGAGCATTGTGATTTCCAATATATGACACTTAGACAAAGTCATACAATGCAGATACAGTAAGTTATAAAGCTATTCAGACACAGTTGTAGGGCCATGCTCGGAAGAGCTTACACAATAGATGTTTAGAGGTGAACGAAACAGAGTTTGGTGAAGATGTAACTACAGAAACAGGGACAAGAGCCAGATGGAAGTTTGTTTAGGTGGGTCATGGTAGTGAGGATTTTGTAGGTAGTTTATGGTAAACTTTTATATTTCAACATGTGAAGCTAAGAATCATCGAAGACAGACTTAGGGGTAGATTGTTCCTTGATAAGTCTGGGAGATTGGAGCAGGAGGAAGTAAAGATAAAAAAAGTATAAAAAAGTCATGAAGGTTTGTTAAGTATCTAGACATTGGGTAAGAAGCAGTTTAATGTGAAATTGACATCTTTGGAAGTTAGTGTGATTTTTCTGAATTTTAATTCTGTGGTATATGGGGAAAGCCATGTGATATATATTTATAGAAAAAAAATAATAATAAACTAGCATCCCAAAATACTGAGGTCCATCTTGGGAATGATTTTAGAATTTTATAAGAAATGGTTTACGGTGCTTGTCCTAAATGTTAACACATAGTGTCTGTTATAGCAATTTAAGTCATATTTTGAAGGGCACGATTTAGAATCTAAAAGTGTCTTCCTTGGTTTATGTGCTATACCAATATTAAATCCATTTTCTTTATACGTATAGTATATATTACCAATTAATTATTAAATTGGAAAATATCTGAATACATGAAAGCTTTTTTAGTAAACACAGATTGTCCCTCTCTGCTTCGGTACACTGCCCCACGCCTGTGGCATGCAGAAAGAGCACAATTTCGCTACTCAGAGAGGCCAGGTCCTTAACAGCTTAACTAAGGGCCATTAGAGACTTGCACAGTCTCTACTGCACATGACTGCGTCAGACAAACATACTTGGAATTTTATTATATAGGATTTGTAAAACTCAGTACATTGTGGTAACAAATTCATGTCCGTATGTTTAGCTTATCTCCCGTATTTGTGGTCAATTAGTGGTAGCTATACATTAGTTTGTCCACTGTTCTAAGCAGTTACTGTGTAGCATGTAGCTAGTTTGGGCAATTTGGAGTATTTTGCAGTGTATTTTACATAATTAAATTTTTTTTACTGAACAAGGGAAAACAAGCCAAATAAATGTTTTTACAACAAAAACAAGGAATTTCAAAGCAAAACAAGCCAAATAAATAATCTGCCTATCTTACATTCAGCACTTTGTACATCTGATTGCCCATTGCATTTAGCCAACAATCAGCAAGGGCTACCCAGATACTGAACCAAAAATGGGCTGACTCCTAAGCATACATTCCTGCTTTTCAAATAAAGACACCAAGAGAACAAATAAAAATTATTAGGAGTAAATTAGAAAGTTTGCATGCTCTGTCTGAATCATGAAAAACAAAATGTGGGGTTCGTATCCCTTTAACTTTATTCTTTTAGCCTAGCTGTGTGCATCTACGTGAGTGTTGACTATTCTGTGTGAATTCCCCTATTGGGCTCTGCACCCAGGCAGTTCTGGGGTACATTGCTGAAGTCACTGACTGCAAATACAGCTGCCTGTCGTTTTACAAATGGATTGGGATGAATGGCTACTCTGGTTTGAGAGTGCAAGCCACTTCTAGGTTTTGTATGTGTTATTAGAGGTTACAAACAGTTGTGACACCCTTGGGAGTTCTCAGTGTGTTTGATTGGAAGTCAGAATATGTTGGCTTTAGGTTAGGACCCAGGTAAGAAAAGACTGAAGTGGTTATTAGGCTTATCACCATTTGATGATAAAGAATTGTAACAAATCACAGAGATGTAATATTTTTTTTAATAACAAATGTATTACTAAATGTATGTACTATAAACATATCCACTTTACATGTGCATTTTGAAACATAAATATACCCACATTTCTTAAAAATGTATTAATAAATGTGTCCAAATTTATTAAAGAAAGTGCTCCATTGTTTCATTAGCATTAAAGAAAGCTGTTAGATCAAATCTTACTTAAAGGGACATTATACACTCATTTTTTTCTTTGCATAAATGTTTTGTAGATGATCTATTTTTAAAGTCCATAAAGTTTTTTTTTTTTTTTTTTTTTTAAATGTATAGTTTTGCTTATTTTTAAATAATATTGCTCTGATTTTCAGACTCCTAACCAAGCCCCAAAGTTTTATGAGAATACCGTCAGCTACCTTCTCCAGGGGCACTTTCATTGATGAAACTTTACATTGCACCATATTTGTAGAAATACTTTGTCTTGAAAGCTGGATCGCTGATGATGTCGCTTCGCCCACCTGTCGCAAGCCTCTTCCTACGTCAGAAATGACGATTCCGGCCTTCCTCCAATCACTGCGTTGCTTTAGGCAATGCTTCCCCCAGGGGGGAAGCCGTGATTGGAGGATGACCGAATCGTCATTGCTGACGTAGGAAGAGGCTTGCAACGGGCTGGAGAAGCGCTGGAGTGGCTTTCAAAACGAAGTGGTAAGTATTTCTACAACTAGGATGCAATGTAAAGTTTCATCAATGAAAGTGCCTCTGTTTTTAATAGTATTTATAAAAATCAGGCACTACTTGATGAAACTTTACATTCACTTTAAGTGTAAAGGGTTTATCATGAACTTTATTCTATGAACATTCTTTATACAATTTTTTTTTAAGACACACCTACATTTGTTATCTACCTAGCAAGTGTAATGGATAATCCATAGGTAGTCTTTGCTGCAAAGCTTAACAAATGAAAAAAAATCACATTAACACAGATAAATGTAATTTCATTCTTATTTACCCAGGATGCACAGCTTTTATTGCACTAAATGATCTTGTTTTGAAATACAGGTGAACAACATGACGCCAGTGCAAATTTTAATTTATTTATAGTCGTTATATAATCAAATCAATAAAATTTCACAACTGAATCGAGTGGAGAAAAACAAGAAAATCAATTTTTGCTTAAAGGGCCATAATACCCAAATGTTTAAACACTTGAAAGTGATGCAGCATAGCTGTAAAAAGCTGATTAGAAAATATCACCTGAACATCTCTATGTAAAAAAGAAAGATATTTTACCTCAAAAGTTCCTCAGTAGCCACTTCCCATTGTAAAGGATTTCTAAGCAGCATTTTAGTGTGTCTGTCCTGGGACATCTGAAGGGACTAGCATCGTGCACTCTCATATTATTTCACCAATCAGGTAAAGGAAGCTTACTATGAAATCTCATGAGAGTTAAGTCAAATCTCATGAGATCACAGTAAGAGTTCATGACCTCAGCACTGCTGATGCTGATTGGCTGCTGTTCATTTCTTCATTTTTTAATTTTTTTACCTGCAGCTGGGAGCAGGTGAAGTATAACTTTTTACACAGAACTGACTCTGCTGAGCTGAGGAGATTGTGAGGTAAAATATCTTCCTTTTTTACATAGAGATGCTCAGGTGATATTTTCCTGTCAGCTTTTTACAGTTATACTGCATCAGTTTCAAGTGATTTAGCATATGAGTATTATGTCCCTTTAAGCATTCTCATGTGCAGTGGCAGGGAAACAGACATTGGTGATAGTTTCCAATCATTTCACATATTTCAGAGCATCAGTAGCAGATCTACTCAACAGAGGGTCCTGGTGCAACATTTTTGGCCCCTCAAAAGGTAACACAGTAGCAAGCAATATTGTTCATATACATACTGCTCTGTATAATGATTGTGTGAAAAGATAGATAATTAGATAAATAAGATGGGCCTGCAACCTGTACTAATAAAAGGCTCCCCTGCATTAGAATTGTACATGCACACGGCTATATATAGAGTGGTTGCTATGGGCCCCCCAGCATTTGGGCCCTGGTGCCACTGCACCAATGGTAGTCCCGCCCCTGAAGAGCGTGTTTGAGAGAGTAAAGAGTTTTTTTATTTATGAATTATGTATAATGCACTTGCGTGTTTTATAGGTTTGTACTGGTTGAGAAAAACTTTCTTCTTTTTTTAAATGTTTACAATGTCTCTAGAAATCGGCTGAGTTTCACCACAACAGTTGTCAGAAATTGTCTCAAATACTACAGGTTTGCCCCCGTTTAGGAATAATGGAAGTTATATCTAAGTACATTTTCCAGAGAGAGATACAGTTTGATGCTTGTATACTGTTTTTAACATTTGGTTGATTGATTTACTGAGAATAAACATTTGAAAGACTACAATACAGATGATGTTCACAACAATTTTTTTTTTGTAGCATTTCGTTTCAAAACAACGATTACCATGGATTATTCTTAAAGATGGAAGCTGGAGGAGAACTCAAGATAAATCCATTGTTTACTTGTGTTGACTAACTTTACTGAAATATATACATTTTCCAAATGCTTGATTGTATAGTTAGTAGGGTTGCCAACTGTCATCCACAAAATATCTGGGTATTATGGTTGGTGGGGTCACACAATGCCCCACCAAAAGCTTCAACTCTTTTCACAACTGAGCAATCATTTTTACCCTTGGCTGCCAGTAACTTGCAAATAAATCATTTTACATCTTTGGTTGCCAGTAGCACACATAAACAGTAGTGATCTGACCCCCTTGACTACCACTCACTTTCTGCTCCATATTTGTAATGCATTGAGGAATAGGAAGTCTTTTACGATTAGCTAAAACTGTGGAACTTAAAAAAAACTAGACATTTAAAGTGATGGTAAATTTCAGACTTTTAAAAATGTTGCAATGAAAAATATATAAGTGAACAAACAAAACTGCATATTTTTTTAAAGTGTGTATATATATATATATATATATATATATATATATATATAAATATACACATACATACACAGTATATATAAAAATATATATACTTGGTATCTTCTGTTCCTCTGCCCCACTTCATTTCCTCTATTGGCTGGGCTGTGATCTGCGATATAAAGAGCAGTCCCACCCATTTTCTACATAGGCTTCCTAAGTATTTTTAAAGGGCTGGCCACAAGAGTTTCATATGACACACACACTGATTGGATGTTCATTGGAATTGCCATTAAAAAAAAAGTTTATCCCAATGGGCCGGCATAACATTATAATAGAAACAACATTACTATAGGCATGGATAAAACAAATCCATGCCTATAGTATGACTTGTCGGTAAAAACTGCAGGAAGATGTCAGGGGAAAATGACCCAAGATTCCTGGCTGTTAACTGGATACCTCGGGGGCAGGTGGGGACACCCCTCACTTTTCCCTCTGACATCTTCCTGCAGTTTTTACCCACAAGCCCTGCTGGTTCTTCACCTCATCCTGAGAAGGAATCCTCCTAAACAAGGCCTTTTTTGCCACCTGGGGGAGAGAAGTCACAGATCTTTTTAGACCCAGTAGGTATGGGTATATACTATACTCCATAGTATATATATTTTTTGACTTACATTTTTTTCTCACTTATATATACATTTTTTAATTTTTTTGTGTGGTTACACTTAAATTCAAATAGATTTTAATCTGTTGAAATAAAGATACTAGTTTTAGAAATGGCTGCACCCTATAGCTCCCTTTCCTAGCTCCATTCCCCAATAGAATAATAGATATTACAATGATTTCTATTAAGTATAACCAACTTCTTGGTGTTTTTTTAATTTTTTATTATAACAATGAAACAGACTGTTTTATATCCATTCAACTCTTAACTCTGAGAATAGGAAGTACATTTTGAAGACTTTGCAAGCCTATCTCTGCTACATATCTGTTCCTAATAAGCCTCAGCAGGAGGATATCGGATAGGAAACTGCAAAACAATAATACGCTTGTTAACAAAATGACAGCCACTAGCCTTGTTTGCTCCGGTAACAAGTCCGTATTGACTGCACCAAACAAGGCGTTTTGGGTGGAGCTGGGTGGCCACTAAAAAAGTAACTGCAGCAAACAAGGCCTTAATGCATTCAATAATTATCATTCATCCAGTATGTAAATTTCTTGCAAAACTGCAGAAACATCTTGTAATTACAAGGCATTTTATTACCCTTTAAGAATTAGTCAAAAAGATGTCAAAACCGAAATATGTACAAGTACCTTTCCGTATTAGCAAAAATATATTGTAGTAAAAGCTATTAGTGTACCAGAAATAGATGTCATCCATATGCTGTGTCCCCAGTGCACCTGTACCTCCTCAGAGAGCTGCTGGTGGCTTGTATGATGCACGATACACACCACCACAGGTTCTTTGAGAAGATGCATTGTTTGAATGCTAAGGGGTCAATTTATCAAAGGCTTTGCCAGCCTTCGACCCCCATGACTGCAGCTTCTCACAGGCTCTCTCTTTATGAAGCAGAGGTCATCAGAACGCCGATTCCCAAACCTCTTCTCCACCTCTTAGGTGGAGAATTACAATCTCCCCGGTCTCGTCCGATTGGCTGTGCAAGAGTGCAAAATAGAGTTCTTGTGCAATGCTGAATTCGGGCAGAGGAATTCAGCCCACCAGAGGCGAGCTGCGGCAGGCAAGGGCGCATATGTATGCCCCTGTCCAATGTAGCTTGATAGATCAACCCCTAAGCACACTCTACGTATGCCCCTGAAGCAGTCAGGGCCGCCACTAGAAATTTTGGAGCCCCTGACTTAACCATTGACCAGCCCCCCCTCCCCTCCCCTTTGACATGTGCAATTTTTGACCAAGTGACTAAAACGTATATGCACTTTATTCTTAAGTGTCTATTTAAATTTGGAAATGTTGTAAAGGTAGTAACATACAAACACACAGACACACTCATACACTGAAACACACACACACACACACACACACACACACTCACACATAAGGATTCACATATAGACACTCTAGCAGACATGCAAAGAAACACACTCAGACACCCAAACAGCCACTTAGCACTTGTTTACATTGACCTGGCAATTAATGAGGTAGACACAGGTACAGTTTTGTAAAAAAAAAAAGGAGATTTAGAAAGCAAAATATGGAGTTTTCATTATCTTTTTGTAAAGGAAGATGCCAACTAAATGATGACAACAGCATGCAGTGGCTGAATGGAAGGGCCCTGAACTGCCTAAACAATAATTTAAAGGTTAAATGGTGGATTAGGTGACTTCCGGAAAGGTCTCATTAGTCTCAAAGTCTGTAGAAAGATGTGAATAATCAGTATAGTAAGGTCAAAATGTCCTAAAAAGGAACAGACAATGGACACACACACACAAACTCAAACACAAACTTGCACATACACCCAAGGAAACACCGACAGACAGCCTCAGAAAACACACAAAGACATACACACACACACACAGAGACACCCACAGAAAACACACAAAGACATACACAGAGAGACAACCACATAAAACACAGAAAGACATATACATACACACACCCTCACTGAGACATCCACAGAAAACACACAAAGACATACACACACCATCACAGAGACACCCACAGAAAACACACACCCTCACAGAGATATCCACAGAAAACACAGACATACACACCCACCCTCACAGAGGCATCCAGATAAAATACACAGACAAACATACACTCACCCTCACAGAGAGACCCACAGAATAAAAATACACACACACTCAGAGACACAAACCAAAGCACAAAGACATGAACACAGAAACCCACAGAAACACTCACAGGGGGAAACATGTATGCACCTTGCATCCTCTAAATCAACAGTGTGTGACTTGCATGATAAAAAAAATGCAGAAATTAAGAGATCACTTTTTAAAGAATCATATTTGTAAATGTGCAAACAAAAATAATTCTGTGAATTCAAACTAGTACATTAATTATCTAGGTAGATGGCTAGATTAAGAAAAGTACTTTTAAAAGGTTGACATATGTTTGTTTGTTTTTCCCCATTTTCCCCAACCAAGAGCACAACTTCAAATATAGTGTACAAATGTTCCCATCTGTCAGCTGTACTTATGGATTTTGAAAATGCTGTACTCTATATGGTCTTGGTGGAACCATAAGCTGTGGTACTCATACCATTAGATCTGGTTAAATGCAGGATTTAGGCTTGTTGGTATGTATTTCAAAAATAAGTCAGCTGTAGTGTAAACTGAACAGTTTTAAGTTAACCTGGCTCATTTCAAACACTGAGCAATCTTGGTCTGAGAGTATAACATATGTATGCAGATGTAAAAATCTTAGCTAAAATGCCTCCTTGCATCTGGAAAGTCCTTGCATAAAGGGACAGTAAACTGGAATGTAATATATATATATATAAATAAATAAAAAAATGCATATCTGTCAAAAGGGCACCTACCGTTTGTGTATTGAGGAGGAAACATTTCTGCATGGTTTTAAATATAGAATTTCTACAGCATTATCAAATAATCATAAATACACTGCTGCTAAAAATGTGTTTTTATGGACCCCTGGCCCCACCATACAACTGCTACCACACTGAAGTTACAATCCGAAATTGTACAAAGAAATAAAAAACCATTTGCTAAGTAAGTCCTACCTCCTCTGCAAATGAAAGTGATCTGCCGTCTGACTCAGGCACATACTGTACAAACAAAGTGCCAAGTCTGTCTCACACTGTGCATAGTGGTTTAGTGCACACTCAGAAATCCTCTCAAATGCTAATACTTTACTCCTTGTAATAACATTTCCCATGCTCAATTAGCACTTTGCTGTAGTACCCACTGGTGGCTGCCAAAATTTAAAAAAAAAAAAAAAAAAGAAAAAAAAAAAAGGTTCTTTCTTTTTTTTTTAGTATGTATGCCCCTGTCCAATGTAGCTTGATAGATCAACCCCTAAGCACACTCTACGTATGCCCCTGAAGCAGTCAGGGCCGCCACTAGAAATTTTGGAGCCCCTGACTTAACCATTGACCAGCCCCCCCTCCCCTCCCCTTTGACATGTGCAATTTTTGACCAAGTGACTAAAACGTATATGCACTTTATTCTTAAGTGTCTATTTAAATTTGGAAATGTTGTAAAGGTAGTAACATACAAACACACAGACACACTCATACACTGAAACACACACACACACACACACACACATAAGGATTCACATATAGACACTCTAGCAGACATGCAAAGAAACACACTCAGACACCCAAACAGCCACTTAGCACTTGTTTACATTGACCTGGCAATTAATGAGGTAGACACAGGTACAGTTTTGTAAAAAAAAAAAGGAGATTTAGAAAGCAAAATATGGAGTTTTCATTATCTTTTTGTAAAGGAAGATGCCAACTAAATGATGACAACAGCATGCAGTGGCTGAATGGAAGGGCCCTGAACTGCCTAAACAATAATTTAAAGGTTAAATGGTGGATTAGGTGACTTCCGGAAAGGTCTCATTAGTCTCAAAGTCTGTAGAAAGATGTGAATAATCAGTATAGTAAGGTCAAAATGTCCTAAAAAGGAACAGACAATGGACACACACACACAAACTCAAACACAAACTTGCACATACACCCAAGGAAACACCGACAGACAGCCTCAGAAAACACACAAAGACATACACACACACACACAGAGACACCCACAGAAAACACACAAAGACATACACAGAGAGACAACCACATAAAACACAGAAAGACATATACATACACACACCCTCACTGAGACATCCACAGAAAACACACAAAGACATACACACACCATCACAGAGACACCCACAGAAAACACACACCCTCACAGAGATATCCACAGAAAACACAGACATACACACCCACCCTCACAGAGGCATCCAGATAAAATACACAGACAAACATACACTCACCCTCACAGAGAGACCCACAGAATAAAAATACACACACACTCAGAGACACAAACCAAAGCACAAAGACATGAACACAGAAACCCACAGAAACACTCACAGGGGGAAACATGTATGCACCTTGCATCCTCTAAATCAACAGTGTGTGACTTGCATGATAAAAAAAATGCAGAAATTAAGAGATCACTTTTTAAAGAATCATATTTGTAAATGTGCAAACAAAAATAATTCTGTGAATTCAAACTAGTACATTAATTATCTAGGTAGATGGCTAGATTAAGAAAAGTACTTTTAAAAGGTTGACATATGTTTGTTTGTTTTTCCCCATTTTCCCCAACCAAGAGCACAACTTCAAATATAGTGTACAAATGTTCCCATCTGTCAGCTGTACTTATGGATTTTGAAAATGCTGTACTCTATATGGTCTTGGTGGAACCATAAGCTGTGGTACTCATACCATTAGATCTGGTTAAATGCAGGATTTAGGCTTGTTGGTATGTATTTCAAAAATAAGTCAGCTGTAGTGTAAACTGAACAGTTTTAAGTTAACCTGGCTCATTTCAAACACTGAGCAATCTTGGTCTGAGAGTATAACATATGTATGCAGATGTAAAAATCTTAGCTAAAATGCCTCCTTGCATCTGGAAAGTCCTTGCATAAAGGGACAGTAAACTGGAATGTAATATATATATATATAAATAAATAAAAAAATGCATATCTGTCAAAAGGGCACCTACCGTTTGTGTATTGAGGAGGAAACATTTCTGCATGGTTTTAAATATAGAATTTCTACAGCATTATCAAATAATCATAAATACACTGCTGCTAAAAATGTGTTTTTATGGACCCCTGGCCCCACCATACAACTGCTACCACACTGAAGTTACAATCCGAAATTGTACAAAGAAATAAAAAACCATTTGCTAAGTAAGTCCTACCTCCTCTGCAAATGAAAGTGATCTGCCGTCTGACTCAGGCACATACTGTACAAACAAAGTGCCAAGTCTGTCTCACACTGTGCATAGTGGTTTAGTGCACACTCAGAAATCCTCTCAAATGCTAATACTTTACTCCTTGTAATAACATTTCCCATGCTCAATTAGCACTTTGCTGTAGTACCCACTGGTGGCTGCCAAAATTTAAAAAAAAAAAAAAAAAGAAAAAAAAAAAGGTTCTTTCTTTTTTTTTTAGTTCTTGCCTCATGGGGCCCTTCAGACCCATTGGGCCCCCCTGACCAATTGGGCCCCTGACAGGAGCCACCCCTGTCACCCCCTGATGGCGGCCCTGGAAGCAGTACTAGAATAATTTTTTCCCAAATAGGAGTATGTTGCAAAACCTCAAAACTAAAATGCACTTGTGCATATTTGAGTTTTTACTATTATGTTCCTTTAATGAGGCTTACACTTCAGAAAATATGGTCCAACCTGATATGCCTTCAAGTCCTTAGTTACATTTAAAATCTATAGTTAAGAATTCTTATCTTTTTTATTTCTGTGTATGACTGTATATTGGCTTGAACACATACATTCCTGTGTAACTAAACAATGACTATCTTTTGCTGGTGAGTATAGTGTGTGCAGTACATGTGTGCACTAGATACTGTGACCACACTTCCAATAATAAATGTGCAGATATGGTAAATACACTACTCCTTACATTCCTTAGGTTTAAAAAATAAAAATAAATAAATCAACAGACTCAGTAGATGGTCAGGTTCATTTCAGAACAGCAAATATATAAAAATCCTGGGTCTTAGGGAAAGTAAACCAACATATAATATAAAAATATAAATATGGTTTTCAGGAAATAGCTCTGCTTGCAACAAAACTATTTTATTCAGGACAAGAACATCTACTTTTAGAATAATAATAATAATAATAATTATAATACACTGCATGCCATGTTACACCACTATATTTAATGTCCCTTAAAATGTATTTAATTTAATGTATGAAAAAAGTGCTATGGCTATTTCCATGTATCTAACATCAGTCATTCTTTTTATATTTTTTTTATTAAAGTACTGGAAATTATTCACTGCTTGCTAAATAAAAGTATCTAAAACGATCATTTTGTTAAACAAATATGCCTGCTTTGCAGGTTCAGGACACACCCCTTTTGACTTTGCTGTGGCTAATTAAAGAGATAGTAAACACCAAAAATGTTATTGTTTAAAAAGATAGATTATCCCTTTATTTACAATTCCCCAGTTTTGTATAACCAACACTGTTATATTAATATACTTTTTACCTCTGTGATTACCTTATATCTAAGCCTCTGCAGACTGCCCCCTTATTTCAGTTATTTTGACAGACTTGCATTTCAAGCAATTAGGGCTGACTCTTAAATAACTCCACATGCGTGAGCACAATTTAATTTATAGTAAACACATGAACTAACGTCCTCTAGCTGTGAAACACTGTCAAATGCATTCAGATAAGAGACGGCCTTCAAGGGCTTAGAAATTAGCATATGAGCCTACCTAGGTTTAACTTTCAACTAAGAATACCAGAGAGAACAAAGCAAATTTGATGATAAAAGTAAATTAGAAAGTTGTTTAAAATGACATGCCCTACCTGAATCATGAGTTTAATTTGGACTTTACTATCCCTTTAAGGAAAGCTATAAAGTTCCTGCACATATCAACCAATCATAAACAGCATGTAGGAATGTCAAGGTTCTGCACAGTATATAGGTGGAAAACACTCATGGAATACATTTGGCAGTTTTGTTCACTGCTGAATGCGGGGGAAAGGTGGCCACTCAAGGTATTCAACTCTTTTTGGAGCCAGATTTTTTCTTGTGAATAAAAAAAAAAAGTGGATTTAAAGAAATATAGTATATAACAAGGTGCAGGACTGGGTAGAGTTTAAAGCTGTGTATGTATGTATATATATGTGTGACTATGCAACTATGTATGCATATATATATATATCTATATATATCTATATCTATCTATGTATGTATGTATATATATATGTATATATATATATGTGTGTGTGTATACATACTATGTAACTATGCATGTATGTATATATATATATATATATATATATATATATAAATATAGTGTTTTTTGATACCTAAATTTTATTGAAATACTATAGTACATAACTAAGTGAAGAACTCCAGTACATGAGCTGAGGTTTAACGCACCTTCGGTTTAGAGCTTGAACAATAGCTGACATGAGTTCTTAAAGGGATTTTAAAGTAAAAAATTGTTCACATTTCATTTTATAGATGAATATTTAATAAAAATTTGCTAAAATAACTTGAATTTTCTATTCTAATCTGTTTCACTGCAATCGTCTTCGCAACATTGACGAGTTTTCAAACCCAACTTGTGGCTAATTTGCATTAGCCTCATGGTGGGCAACCTGGATTTTCTATTTCACGCTGGCTCCTGGTAGCATGCACGTACCCACGCATGCGCTATTGAGGTTGCTTGTACCGCACACGCGCAATAGATTGAAAAGCAGAGGGCTTACGTCACCATATTCGCTGTCACAAGACCGCCGTGTCTACAAAGCCGCAGCATATTTACCAGCGTAGAAGAAGCAGTAAAGCACTGATAAGTTCACACTACATGCAGATAACGCAGGGAACTGCAGAGAAAGCCGGTGTCAGCATTGAGCTGGCAAAAGTCTTCAATTATGACGGTGCGCCTGCGTGGGCCAACTGATTCCACTGCACATGCATTGGGGGGGGTGCTTGGATAATCTTTATATGTAAATTAGAAGGAATCCATAGGACTATGCGTGTCAGACAGCCTATTTCTGTGGGCTGTTTGTTACATCAGTGTAGAAACAAAAAAATATAGTTTATAGCACTTAGAGGATTCATTTTGATAAAATATTAAGTTGTATTAATTGATATTACATATATTAATCAATCTTTGCATTTTATTAACATTTCATATAGCATACTTTTATAATCCTTTATGCAAGCCTCCATGGAAGTCTATAATGAGAGTGATTTAGAACATGCATGCTATCCTACAACCAGATGTTAGCTTGCCCCAGACTATTATTCAAGTTCTAAAATAATACTTTGGGAAAAAAATTGAAGCGCTATTGATTTAACTTTATGGGACAGTCTAGTCAAAATTAAACTTTCATGATTCAGATAGGGAATGCAATATTAAACAACTTTCCAATTCACTTTTATTATCAAATTTGCTTTGTTCTCTTGGTATTCTTTGTTAAAATCTAAACCTATGTAGGCTCATATGCCAATTTCTAAACCCTTAAAGGCCGCCCCTTATTTCAATGCATTTGGCAGGTTTTCACAGCTAGATGGCGAAAATTCATGTGTGCCATACAGATAACATTGTGACCACACCCGTGGATTTACAAGTTAGAAGGCACTGATTGGCTAAATGTAAGTCTGTCAAAAGAACTGAAATAAGGGGGCAGTCTGCAGAGGCTTAGACACAAGGTAATCAAAGAGGTAAAAAGTATATTAATATAACTTGGCTGTGCAAAACAGAGGAATGGGTAATAAAGGGATTATTTATCTTTTTAAACAATAACAATTCTGGAGTAGACTTTCCCTTTAAGTGACAACTCACAGCAGCTCTCATATTTTTGCGCTTCACTTATAATTTAGCCTAACATGAGAATTCTAATTTTCAGTTAAATGACCCTTTAAGTTGTCATAATTCCTTTTAAATATTGACACATACAAAGGCAATGCTGTTGGGCTGCATTCAGCTTTAGAACCACCAGCATATCTTTTTCTATAAAAAGGACAAGTTAAATGCAAGGAATGCTCACAGCAAACCACAGAGGTAAATTAATGGTGAATCAAAGTACTAAAAATGTCTTAACTAGAATTATACAACATAAATGTGGCCTTTAAAGCCACTCTCATACCTTAAATACACAGAAGAGGCATGGTATAGCTCAGCTTAGCTGAATTGCATGCAGTCAGCCTTAGCTGTCCTTATACCCAACTATAACCTAAACGTGTCCTTCTAGAAGCAACCAGGTAATGGATGTGGTTGAACAGACAGATCAGTATTATTCTGCTGCCCCAGAAACACCACTATAACTGCTGCATTCTAATCAGTTCATTCACTTTACCTTACATATGGTTTAATGTTGGATAACGGAATAAAAACTTACTGATAGATGGATGCATAGACAGACAGACACGCATAGATATATAGATGTGTACAGGTGGCCCTCGGTTTACAACGGTTCAATTTGCACCGTTTCAGAATAACAACCTTTTTTTCCAGTCATGTGACTGCTATTGAAAAGCATTGAGAAGCAGTGCATTGATTAAAATAGCCAGTAGGTGGAGCTGTCCGCTTGTGTTGCATCAAAGATATGCAAGCCAAGCAAGCTGAAATTAATCAGTTTAACCAGACCTGAGCTATCGAGCAGCTTGGAAAGGAACAAAATCTTCCTGTCTATAAATCAGTCCAGATTGGAATGCATAGAAAGAACTGTTTGCAGAAAAGCAAGTAAAGTCTGTGTTGTGTGATTATTTTATTTGGTTTATAATGCTGTTTAGCAAATGTTTTTGTTAATTTAACTTAGTTTAATTATATATTCTGTGTTGTGTGATTATTTTATTAGGTTTATAATGCTGTTTAGCATTTAAAGTCTTCAGTTTAAAGGTTTAAAAATAATGTATTATGTGTTACTTATGCCAATTTTGAGAGGGGCCTGGAACCTAACTCCCTCACTTCCCATTGACTTACATTATAAACTGGGTTTCAATTTACAACGGTTTCGATTTACAACCATTCCTTCTGGAACCTAACCCTGGCGTAAACTGAAGGCTACCTGTATATATATATTATTTTTTATTTTTCCTTTAGATAATTCCTCTTTAAAGGAATATGAAACCAAAAAACTCTTGTGATTCAGACAGAGGCCTCTAGTTATCAAGGTCTGTCGGACCTGATCCAACAGTGCGGATCACAAGAGCTACTGATGCAACGCCGCCCCCTGCAGACTCGCGGCTAATAGGCCGCCAGCAGGGGGGTGTCAATCAACCCGATCGTACTTGATCGGGTTGATTTCCGGGGATGTCTGTCCGCCTGGGTTATGGAGCAGCGGTCTTTGTGACCGCTGCTTCATAACTGCTGTTTCTGGCGAGTCTGCAGGCTCGCCAGAAACACGGGGGCATCAAGCTCCATTCGGAGTTTGATACATATGCCCCAGAGCATACACTTAAAAATAAAAGTTCCCAATTTGCTTCTATTATCAAATTTGCTTCACTCTTATTGTATTCTTTGTTGAAGAGATATCTAGGTAGGTTGTCTTTACAAGTCATAAAAAACAGATGGGTTTTAAAATGTAATTTATTTTAGACAAAGTTTACCTCGTCTTCAACAGACTCAGATATGAGAGTCAATGCCTTTTTGTCACATTTTCAGGTTCTATAGTTGTACTCAGAAATGCATTAGTGAAGAAAAACATAATATAAAAGAGTGATGTGTCCATTAGGAGGCTCAGGAAACTATTTCAGAACAGAATATCCTAACAATTTTCTTTAACATACTAGAATCTCTTCTACATGACTCATTTATCATCTTATTAAGAAAGACATCAAAGTCAAAACTAAACTTCTATGATTCAGATGAAGAATGCAGTTTGAAGTGCCTTTCCAATTTTCTTCCATTGTCAAATTGTGCAGTCTTTTTAAAATGCACACATTTTGGAGGTACCAGCCACTACTAAGCATGTGCAAGAGTTTACAGTATATACGTATGTCAGTCTGTGATTGGCTGATGGTTGTCACATGATACAAGGGACTGGCAAATTGAAGTAAATTTTGAAATTGGTCAGAAAAAAATCTGCTCATTTAAAATTCAGAGTAAGTGCTATTGCATTGTCTTTTTATCATGTGCTTGTTGATTATGCAAGTCTACTGCATTTAATGGTTATATACAGTACAATAAAAGCTTTACTGCGCCCCAGATGAAGCTCACTGCGCAAAGACAGAAGAAGACAATTATGACTAAATAAAGCAATCTGATATAGTTTTATTGTGATGTATTTGATCTGAAGAACTTAAAGGGACATTCCAACCAAAATTGGAATCCACATGGATGCAATTCAGTTTTGTATAGAAGTATTTTTGTAATATAAATGTATTAGCAAAAATGCTTCTAATAAAAGCTATAGCTGTTTCAAAAGTGTATTTAAGTATGCAACGTGCACCAGCATTTTAAACACAGCACTTGTTCAGGCAGCCTAAGGTGCTTGACCCATGTTGTAATGACTCCATTTGTTAATTGCTGGCATGATACAAGCCCCACTGGAGCTCTGAGCAGCTGCCGTATTTAAAATTTGGATGCGCTGAGAATAGCTAGCTATACTTCACATGCACGTGCACAGAAAAATGCTAACACGTGCACAGAAAATTGCTAACAGTGATAACTTTTACTAGAAGCATTTTTGCCAATACATGAATATTGCAAATATCTTTCTATTCAACGATGTAATTTATCTATGTGCATTTAAATTTTGACCAGAATGTCTCTTTAATTAAATATTTACAATGCCATAAGTTTGCTTTATATCTTCCTTTACAAGAAAAATAGAACAATAATGATGTTGTCACACTTTCCTTTTGTAGAGAGACAAACAAAATAAAGACTTTATTTACTTTTTAAACTTGAAAAATAATTAATTACAAAAATAATAGGTGATCTCCAAGCAGAGAGAATGTGCAAACGAACTGACTGAAGCTCTAATGGTATCTGACAAATCACTGGCGCATGTAAAGAAATCTGATTTCGGCCTCAAGAGAAATGTGTTATGAAGTTTGAGAGTCACCAACCAAGGGGAACAGAGTAATATCGAAGGTGAGCGCTTTTTGTTAGGGCAGTACTGTTACTATAAGGGACCTGGCAGCTCGGCACACACCAAAATTAAAGGGATAGTAAACACCTTGAGATTTTAAAGGCATATTCAACCCAATTTTCTTCCTTCATGATTCAGATAGAGCATGCGATTTTAAACAGCTTTATCAATTATTTGTATTATCAATTTTTCTTCATTCTCTTGGTATTTTTTGTTGAAAGGCAGGGACGTATGCTTAAAAGCTGGTCCATTTCTGGAGCACTATATAGCAAGAGTTTTGCAAGATCACTAAATGGCAGCACTATTCCCTGCTATGTAGTGCTCCAGATGCCTACCTAGGTATCTCTTCAACACACAATTATCATGGGAACAAAGCAAATATAATAAAAGAAGTAAATTGGAAACTTTTTTTAAAATAGGATGCTCTGTCTAAATCACAAAATATTTTTTTGGGGTTTTATGTCCCTTTAATAAAAAATGCTTTGTTGTGCATAGTAAAACAACATTGTGATATATGTTGATGATTTATTTTGCCCTTTTTAATGTAATTAAGCTCTGAAAATGTTGGATTTTCTGACTCTCTGAAATGAAAAAAGCACCACAGCTTCACAGTGCTAACCCTGCTACATATATTTCCCTAATTGTCTAAGATGAGAACTGGAAAGAAACTCACTTTATACTAGCAAATAAGGTAAGCGATGAGCGGAGTTTGGCTATTGAAAACAACTGCAGCAAACAAGATTTTAATTTGTTTTAAAAATGTTTAGATTTGAGGGATGCTATTCTATATCAATAACCAACATGTCTTGTAATTAATTACAAGGTGTTTACTGTCCCTTTAAGGAGACACAGAAGTCACATTAAAGGACCATTAAACTTGGCATTTCAACAACACATAAAATGTTTCATTATTCAAAAAGAAACATTATTGCAATATACATTTATTATTTATTTTGCTTTTTTTGCAGTAAAATATATCTGAAACTTGTACTTGTTCCATTTTCTCCCAGCGAGGCTTTGGGTTAATACTTTTTTGTCTACCCCACACCTCACATTGTCATTGTCTTGCCCAATGTGTTCAGCTAGCTCTCAGTAGTGAATTGCCGCTTCTTCAGCAAAGGATACCAATAGAATGAAGCACATTTGTTTAAAGAAGTAATTTTAAAAGTTATTTAAAAGTACATGAATCATGAAAGAAAAATTAAATTATACATTTGCCTGCACAAAATTACAAATGTAAAATAATTTGCACCTAGCAATTATTTACGAAAATTATTATCCTTTTGCAAACACTGTCAACATCAAAGAGTTACAGTAAATGTCAAAGTCTCCTGTTTACAAAAAAAATGCAATGATATTTCCATTGTGATAAGGTTTTACAAAGCTATTTATGTTCAGATTCCTATAAACCACTACAAATATATATACAGTATATGCGCTAATCTGAAATACACCATGCTAAATCCTGGGTATCGTCTGCTTGTCATATGAGAAAATAACAGATGATGCCCTAAGCGTAAATATTTTAACTTAAACAATATTCCACCATCTACTGGGTGGCATTTACTCATAAAATAGATGAAAAAGGTGTTGTAAGAGACCACCAACATACCATAATATCTAAATTCTTAATATTTATTATAAGACAAAAATATTATTTGCAAAGACAGATCTTATTTAGGGGTCCTCATCTAGAACAACGACCATTTTCCTGCTGCCTGTCTCTGCCCTTCTGTTCTCCATAAAATGTGGGTCTGATACTAGGCTGGCAGTCTCTCTGCCCATTGGCATGTGTCTCTCTACATTTGTATGGTTGTTTCATTGTCTGTCTTTCAGTCATTTAAACTGCATTATTTCCTACATAATAGGAACGGTTGATCCCTTGCCAATTAAAGTGACCTGTTCATTAAAAGGACAACCTCTATCTCCTCAACATTGGTATGAGAGATGTGTGTGTGCATGTGTGTTTGTGCCTGTGTGTGAGAGTGAGTTGAGGAAGTTAGCAAATGGGGAAAGACGACAGAGTGGGTAGGAGGAGAGGGGATGCATTAAATAAAGATGGCAGGTGTATTGAGGAGGTGGAACTAGATTAGTACTAGGGGGCAGATGTGATATGACCTCTGTAGTAGATAGGAAAAAATCTCAAAAGCATGAAGCTTGGTAGAGCATACATCTAGTTCTCCCTCACACACTTATCAATATCTTAACAAAATCATTAGTAGGTGATTAATACCACAGATGGGTCTTATTAAGTAAGGCAAGGATGGGATTGATAACCTCTACCTAGGCCAGAGGAAGTACAAACTGAAAGGCCTTTCTACTTAATGCTGCTTGTGCTGGTGCAAACAAATTGAATTGGCAGAATAAAGTGAAAATAGGTAAGGAGAAGCATGTGCCCACCTTGTATATTTGTCAAACTGATGATTTATGAGAGGCCCAGAAAGCTCAGCAAGGAATACACAAAAACATTAAAAAGAACCATATTTTTAATACGCCATCAGGACTGTTAAACAAATCCAGCTGGCTAAGTAAACTTTTGAAGATTTCTGGCACCAGAATGTAGGATTTAAAGAAAATCAGATTCCCTGATTCCCATCTTAGAAACCCTCAAATTATTTAAGAGCTCAAACATCAACCCTTTGTGTAATAGATGTTTTTTTATGTTTTTGCTGTGATATACCCATCAAATAGTACCTACTAATAGCCTTCAAACTAAACAGGTGCCCAAATACTCCCAACTCTTACCTGATAGGCACCCTTACTACTGGACTTACCATAAGCAGAAAGAACTACTTCCAGTAGATAGCCAATATAGTAATGTACACGTGATAGCAGAGGATCTAAAAATATGGAGTATAATGTTGAACCAACAGGAGGAGGCTAGAGACTGGACCATGCGACACATGTGGCAGGCCTGCAACTAACTCCCATAGGGTGCTGTTGTGCAACTACCCATACTCCAAAGACATCCATCTGTCCAAAACAGTAGCTCTCTAAGGGGGAACTGTGCCTCAAATCGGTCTGAGAACCCTTCACACAAACATCTAGAGCACCTACCCTTCTTTACCTTCCTCCTGAGAAGGCAAAGAGAAGACTAGTTTCCACTAGGTGGGAGTGGTTTTAAGGGCTCTTTGAGTTTTTGTATCTTTGTCTCCTTCTAGTGGTCAGGAGTATAATTCCCAGGATTAATGGATTGTGGATTCTCACCACATTTATGAAAGAAAGTCTCTTTCTTGTTCCTAGGATTTAGACAAAATGAAGGAACCAGAATATTCCAAGGAAAACCCCTTTAGAGGAAATGAAGATGAGTTTGGTAAACCACTCCAAAGATCACCACTCATCCTACAAACAGGACTAGATTTGCATAAACCAACCAGCAGAAAAGTACAAAAAAGTAAAAAACTTTAAAACATGCGTAAAGGTTCAAAATGATTAACCTGTAGAATTAAAATGGGATCCCATAAAGGATAGGATATTTTAAGACAGGATAAATTATTTATAGAGCTTGAAAGAAAGCAACAACATTAAGATGCTAGAGAAGAACAAAGTAAAAGATAAACTCCGGGAATACTAAAAAACACAATAGGTGCTCTATTTTGTGAAACATCCAAACTGCCAAATTGATATGGAATTCTGACAGAATTTCCTGTCATTTCACAATGCTAAACAATGCCAAACATTGTAATATACATTAGCAGTTAGACTTAAAGGATTCAGTAAGCAAGTTATCAGTGCAAGCATAAAGGGACACTAAACCCAATTTTTTTTCTTTCATGATTAAGATCATTTTAAGCAATTTTCTAATTTATTCCTATTATAAATCTTTTTTTTATTCTCTTGCTATCTTTATTTAAAAAACAGGAATGTAAAGCTTAAGAGCCGGGACATTTCTGGTTGAGAACCTGGGTTATGCTTGCTTATTGGTTTGCTAAATGTAGCCACCAATAAGCAAGCACTATCCGTTGTGCTGAACCTAAAATGGGCTGTCTCCTAAGCTTTAAATTCCTGCTCTTTTTAAAAAAAGAAAAAACATTATTTATGTCAGAACTTACCTGATAAATTAATTTCTTTCATATTGGCAAGAGTCCATGAGCTAGTGACGTATGGGATATACATTCCTACCAGGAGGGGAAAAGTTTCCCAAACCTCAAAATGCCTATAAATACGCCCTCCACCACACCCACAATTCAGTTTAACGAATAGCCAAGAAGTGGGGTGATAAGAAAGGAGCAAAAGCATCAACGAGGAATTGGAATAATTGTGCTTTATACAAAAAAATCATAACCACCACAAGAAAAGGGTGGGCTTCATGGACTCTTGCCAATATGAAAGAAATGAATTTATCAGGTAAGTTATGTTTTCTTTCATGTAATTTGCAAGAGTCCATGAGAGCTAGTGACGTATGGGATAGCAAATACCCAAGATGTAGAACTTCTACGCAAGAGTCACTAGAGAGGGAGGGATAAAATAAAGACAGCCAATTCCACTGAAAAATTAATCCACAACCCAAATCAAAAGTTTCAATCTTTATAATGAAAAAAACTGAAATTATAAGCAGAAGAATCAAACTGAAACAGCTGCCTGAAGTACTATTCTACCAAAAACTGCTTCTGAAGAAGAGAAAACATCAGAATGGTAGAATTCAGTAAAAGTATGCAAAGAAGACCAAATCGTTGTTTTGCAAATCTGATCAACAGAAGCTTCATTCTTAAAAGCCCAGGAAGTAGAAACTGACCTAGTAGAATAAGCCGTAATCCTCTGAGGTGGGGATTAACCCGACTCCAAATAAGCATGATGAATCAAAAACTTTAACCAAGATGCCATAAAAATGGCAGAAGCCTTCTGACCTTTCCTAAAACCAGAAAAGATAACAAATAGACTAGAAGTCTTTCTGAAATCTTAGTAGCTTCAACATAATATTGCAAAACTCTTACCACATCCAAAGAATGTAAGGATCTTTCCAAAGAATTCTTAGGATTAGGACACAAGCAAGGGACAATAATTCCTCTACTAATGTTGTTAGAATTCACAACTTTAGGTAAAAATTTAAATGAAGACAGCAAACCACCTTATCCTGATGAAAAATCAGAAAAAGGAGACTCACAAGAAAGAGCAGATAATTCAAAAACTGTTCTAGCAGAAGAGATGGCCAAAAGGAACAATACTTTCCATGAAAGTAATTTAATGTCCAAAGAATACATATGCTCAAACGGAAGAGCCTGAAAATCCCCAGAACCAAAATAAGACTCCAAGGAGGAGAAATTGGCTTAATGACGGGCTTGATACGAACCAAAGCCTGAACAAAACAATGAATATCAGAAAGATTAGCAAATGTTTCTGTGAAAACAGCAAAAAAAGAGCAGAGATTTGTCCTTTCAAGGGACTTGCAGACAAAAACCCTTATCCAAACCATCCTGAAGAAACTATAAAATCCTAGGAATTCTAAAAGAATGCTAAGAGAATTTATGAGAAGAGCATCATGAGATGTAAGTCTTCCAAACTCGATAATAAATCTTTCTAGACACAGATTTACAAGCCTGCAACATAGTATTAATCACTGAGTCAGAGAAACCTCTATGACTAAGTACTAAGCGTTAAATTTACATACCATCAAATTAATAATTTGAGTTCCTGACGGAAAAGATGAATGTTAAGATATAAGGTCTGGCCTTAATGGAAGTGACCAAGATTGGCAACTGGACATCCGAACAAGAACCATATACCAAAACCTGTGCGGCCATGCTGAAGCCACCAGCAGCACAAAAGATTGCTCCCTGATGATTTTGAAAATCACTCTTAAAAGAAGAACCAGAGGCGGAAAAATATAGGCAGGTTGATAACTCCAAGGAAGTGTCAATGCATACACTGCTTCCGCCTGAGGATCCCTGGACCTGAATAGGCACCTGGGAAGTTCCTTGTTTAGATGAGATGCCATCAGATCTATTTCTGGAAGCCCTCACATCTGAACAATTTGAAAAAACACATCTGGGTAAAGAGACCATTCTCCCGGATGTAAAGCTTGATTGACAGAGATAATCCGCTTCCTAATTGTCTATACCTGGGAAATGGACCGCAGAACTTAGACAGGAGCTGGATTTACCCCAAGCAAGTATCCGAGATACTTCTTTCACAGCCTAAGGACTGAGAGTCCCACCCTGATGATTGACATATGCCACAGTTGTGACATTGTCTGTCTGAAAAACAATAAACGTTTCTCTCTTCAAAAAGAAGCCAAAACTGAAGAACTCTGAGAAATGCACGGAGTTCCAAAATATTGAATGGTAATCTCGCCTCCTGAGATTTCCAAACCCCTTGTGCTGACAGAGATCCCCAGACAGCCTCCCAACCTAAAAGACTCGCATCTGTAGTGATCATGGTCCAGGTTGGATGAACCCGTAGAACTATATGATGGTGATCTAACCACCAAGTCAAAGATAGTTGAACATTGGGATTCAAAGATATAAAAAGTGATATCCTAGAATCCCTGCACCATTAATTCAGCATAAAAAAGTGGAAAGGTTTCATATGAAAATGAGCAAAGGGAATCTAATCCCATGCTGCAGCCATGAGACCTAAAACTTCCATGCATATAGCAACTGAAGGAAATAATAGAGACTGAAGGTTCCGACAAATGGAACACAATAGAATTGTCACTTGTCTGTTAGAGACAAAGACATTGACACAATCTATCTGGAAACCTAAAAAAGGTGACCCTTGTCTGAGGAATCAAGGAGCTTTGATAAAAAGATCCTCCAACCATGTCTTTGAAGAAACAACAAAAAGTTGAATCGTATGAGATTCCGCGGAATGAAAAGACTGAGCCAGTACCACGAGACCGTCCAAAAAATGAAACACTGAGAACCTTGAAAAGATTCTTAGAGCTGTCACTAGACCAGAAGGAAAAGCATGCTTGTCAAAAAAAGAGAATCTCAAAAAATGAAAATAATCTGAATGAAATCAGAAAATGAAGATATGCATCTATTGTATCTATTGTAAACAAATAATGCCCTCGCTGACCAAAAGGCAGAATAGACCATATAAACACCATTCTAAAAGATGGTACTCTTATATGACAATTCAAAAAGATTTTCTATCTTTGGGACAATGAATAGTTTTGACCAAAACCCCCAAACCCTGTTCTTAAAATGGAACTGGTATAAATACCCCAGAAAACTCCAGGTCTGAGCAGCGCCTTGAGCCCCAACGGGTGACCAGCCGCGCTTCACAAGTACCCAATACATACAGGTCTGAAACACACTTCAGGAAAGTGTGAGCCTTACTGGAATAGCTGGAATATGTTAGAGAAAAAAAGACTTCTCACAGGCGGTTTTACTCTGAATCCTATTCTGTACCCCAATCTAAGAAGTTTGGACCGAATTGAACCAAACAAATTTTAAAAAAGTCTTAACCTGCCCCTTACCAGCTAAGCTGGAATAAGAACCGCAATTACATGCAAATTGAGGGAGCTGACTTTGATCTTTTAAATGGCTTGAATTGAATGAAGAAAACTTCCAATTATAAACATGTTACTTGGGGAAGAATTAGGATTTCGTTCCTTAGTAAGAACAAAAACTAATATAAGCTTAAGATTTACTCTTAGAACTCAATCTTGAAGCAAAAAAACACCCTTCCCCAGAGTAACAGTTGAAGAATTGAATCCAATTGTGAACCAAATAATTGATTACCTTGGAAAAAAAGAAATATGGAATTTAGAAATCAAATTAACATTCCAAGATTTAAGTCACAAAGTTCTTCTAGCTAAAATAGCTAAAGACATAGATTAAATCTCATTTGCGAAAATATCAAAAAAATGACGACACAAATGAAATTATTAGCATGTTGATCAACTTAACAATGCTAAACAAATCATAATCCGATACTTGTTGCACTAAAGTATCCAACCAGAAAGTTGAAGCAGTTGCAACATCAGCCAAATAAATTGCAGGTCTAAGAAAAGTACCTGAAAATAAATAATTTTCCTTAAATAAGATATAAGTTTCCAATCTGAAGGAAAAAAATAAATACTATTTTCTATAGGAATAGTAGTATGTTTAGCAAGAGTAGAGATAGCCCCATTAACTTTGGGGATCTTTCCTCAAAACTTTAAACTAACTGTCGGCAAAGGATACAATTTAAAAACCTTAAAGAAGGAATAAAAGAAATTCCCAGCCTATTCCATTCCCTAGTATCAGGAACTGGAAAAAAACCTCTGAAGAAACCACAGAAGGTTAATGAGCAGAATTTAAATGTTAGCTAGTCTTAAAATCAAAAGAACTAGTCACCTCAATATCCAAAATAATCAGCACCTTTTCAACAAAGAACGAATGTACTCTTTTTAAAAATAAAAAAGTAGATTTGTCAGTGTCAATATCTGATGAAGAATATTCTAAATGAGAAAAAACATCATCAGAGAAGGATAATTCAGTATGTTTTGGTCATTTAAAACTTCATCAACTAAACAAGAAGTTTAAAAATGACCTATAAATTTTATTAGAAGGCGGGATGTCAGACAAAGCCTTTATAATAGAATCAGAAAAATATTCTTATACAATTTTAAGTATATCTTGTACATTAGATGTAAAAGAATAGCAATAGATCATGCATAAATACTAATGGACTCTGCATGTAAAAGTTTATCATGATAACTTATTACAAACCATAGCTAAAGATAAAAATTCATAAGATTAAAATAAATGAACTTAGCTTTGGTAGGACTGATATCAGTAATCAGGAATCCAACAGTATTTTCTGATACAGGAACCGTTTTTGGAATATCTTGCAATATGTAATAGAAAAAACAGCATATAAAGCAAAATTATCAAATTCCTTAAATGACAGTTTCAGGAATGGGAAAAAATGCAAACAGAACAGGCCTCTAGAAACCAGAAGCAACTAAAAAATGAGACTTAAATAATGTTAAAAATTTCAAGAATGACGCCCACATATTTTTTGGCGCCAAAAACGTCTGCAACAAACACAAGAGTAAAAAATGACGCAACTATGTGAAAACTTCCGGCGTCAACTACGACGCCGGAAATGATGTCATTGACGTCAAACGTCAATCTCGTGCCAAAAATGACGCAATAAATTCTAGCATTTTTTGCACCCGCGAGCCTAACAACCCGCAATTTAAAGAAAAAAAGGCAATTGAAAATTTTAGGTAAGAAAAATATTTTAATTCATATGCATTTTCCCAAAAAATGAAACTGACAGTCTGAAAGAAGGAAAATAAACTGATTGACCTGAATCATGGCAAATATAAGTATAAAACATATATTTAGAACTTTACATATAAAGTGCCAAACCATAGCTGAGAGTGTCATAAGCAAAAGATAAGACTTACCCAAAGACACTCATCTACATAAAGTAGATAGCCAAACCAGTACTGAAACGAGAATCAGTAGAGGTAATGGTATATAAGAGTATATCGTCGATCTGAAAAGGGAGGTAGGAGAAGAAATCTCTACGACCGATAACAGAGAACCTATGAAATAGATCCCCTAGAGCAGGGGTCAGCAACCTTCGGCTCCCAGATGTTTTGGAACTACATTTCCCACGATGCTGAGACACTCTTTAGGCTATCTGAGCATCATGGGAAATGTAGTTACAAAACATCTGGGAGCCGAAGGTTGCTGACCCCTGCCCTAGAGGAAGACCATGGTATTCAATAGGCAATACTCCCTTCACATCCCTCTGACATTCACTGCACACTGAGAGGAAAACCGGGCTTCAGCCTGCTGCGAAGCGCATATCAACGTAGAAATCTAGCACAAACTTACCTCACCACCTCCATGGGAGGCAAAGTTTGTAAAACTGAATTGTGGGTGTGGTGGGGGGCATATTTATAGGCATTTTGAGGTTTGGGAAACTTTGCCCCTCCTGGTAGGAATGTATATCCCATACGTCACTAGCTCATGGACTCTTGCCAATTACATGAAAGAAACACATAATTTTTTTATTAAGGTAAATAATATGTAGTCCAAAACAGGATTTAACATTATAATGACCACAGTAATACAATGTTACATTACATATACATATATTTGTTTTGTTCACAATTTCACACATGCTCTATATGAGAACAATATAAATATAATACTCAAACCTTACATTTTCTATTTCTTTTTGAACTGATATTACAATAAAGCCTTTGAATTATGTTTTGCTTCCTATTAGTGTGATATATTGTTTTATGTCAACATAAGCATAAACACATTTATGATAGAGGTTCAAATTTTTTATCCTCGGCACACTAAGCTATCTCAGTCTCAATCAACTGTAATATTGTGAAGAATTTAAAAAATAAAATATGTTTTCTATTTTCACCAGTTGTTTTTATCTCTGGTAGATTTATGGTCTTTATGAAAGAAACCTTTGAGAGTTCAGAATGCCTCTAAGAAGTGACACATTAAATTCAGCAGAAACAAGCCGCTAGGGGATTGATTATTTGCCCAGCAACTTAACTGGGCGATATAGGTATGTGATAAAATATAAAACATAATTTATGTAAGAACTTACCTGATAAATTCATTTCTTTCATATTGGCAAGAGTCTATGAGCTAGTGACGTATGGGATATACAATCCTACCAGGAGGGGCAAAGTTTCCCAAACCTCAAAATGCCTATAAATGCACCCCTCACCACACCCACAATTCAGTTTAATGAATAGCCAAGTAGTGGGGTGATAAAGAATGGAGTAAAAAGCATCAACAAAGGAATTTGGAAATAATTGTGCTTTATACAAAAAAAACCATAACCACCATAAAAAGGGTGGGCCTCATGGACTCTTGCCAATATGAAAGAAATGAATTCATCAGGTAAGTTCTTACATAAATTTTGTTTTCTTTCATGTAATTGGCAAGAGTCCATGAGCTAGTGACATATGGGATAGCAATACCCAAGATGTGGAACTCCACGCAAGAGTCACTAGAGATGGAGGGATAATATAAATACAGCCATTTTTTCGCTGAAAAAAATAAATCCACAACTCAAAATATATGTTTATTCTCATAAATGAAAAGAAAAACTTAAAACATAAGAAGAATCATCAAACTGAACTTTTCTACCAAAAACTGCTTCCGAAGAAGCAAATACATCAAAACGGTAGAATTTAGTAAATGTATGCAAAGAAGACCAAGTTGCTGCTTTGCAAATCTGATCAACTGAAGCTTCATTCTTAAAAGCCCACAAATTGGAGACTGAATGAGCTGTAATTCTCTGAGGCGGGTCTTGACCCGACTCCAAATAAACTTGGTGAATCAAGAGCTTTAACCACGAAGCCAAGGAAACAGCAGAAGCCTTCTGACCTTTCCTAGAACTAGAAAAGATAACAAATAGACTAGAAGTCTTCCTGAAATCTTTAGTAGCTTCAACATAATATTTCAAAGCTCTTACCACATCCAAAGAGTGTAAGGATCTCTCCAAAGAATTCTTAGGATTAGGACACAAGGAAGGGACAACAATTTCTCTATTAATGTTGTTAGAATTACTTACCTTAGGTAAGAATTTAAATGAAGTACACAAAACTGCCTTATACTGATGAAAATCCAGAAAAGGAGATTCACAAGAAAGAGCAGATAATTCAGAAACTCTTCTAGCAGAAGAGATGGCCAAAAGGAACAACACTTTCCAAGAAAGTAGTTTAATGTCCAAAGAATGCATAGGCTCAAAAGGAGAAGCCTGTAAGGCCTTCAAAACCAAATTAAGACTCCAAGGAGGAGAGATTGATTTAATGACAGGCTTGATAAGAACCAAAGCCTGTACAAAACAATGAATATCAGGAAGCTTAGAAATCTTTCTTTGAAATAAAACAGAAAGAGCAGAGATTTGTCCCTTCACGGAACTTGCAGACAAACTCTTACCCAAACCATCCTGAAGAAACTGTAAAATTCTAGGAATTCTGAAAGAATGCCAAGAGAATTTATGAGAAGAACACCATGAAATATAAGTCTTCCAAACTCGATAATAAATCTTTCTAGAAACAGATTTACGAGCCTGTAACATAGTATTAATCACTGAGTCAGAGAAACCTCTATGACTAAGCACTAGGCATTCAACTTCCATACCTTCAAATTTACTGATGTGAGATCCTGATGGAAAAATGGACCTTGAGACAGAAGGTCCGGCCTTAATGGAAGTGGCCAAGGTTGGCAACTGGACATCCAAACAAGATCCGCACACCAAAACCTGTGAGGCCATGCTGGAGCCACCAGCAACATAAACGATTGCTCCATCATGATTTTGGAGATCACTCTTGGAAGAAGAACTGGAGACGGGAAGTGTCAACGCATCCACTGCTTCCGCCTGAGGATCCCTGGACCTGGACAGGTACCTGGGAAGTTTCTTGTTTAGATTATAAGCCATCAGATCTATTTTCTGGAAGACCCCACATCTGAACAACCTGAGAAAACACATCTGGATGGAGGGACCACTCCCCCGGATGTAAAGTCTGATGGCTGAGATAATCCGCCTCCCAATTGTCTATACCTGGGATATGAACCTCAGAAATTAGACAGGAGCTGGATTCCACCCAAGCAAGTATCGAGATTCTTCTTTCATAGCTTGGGGACTGTGAGTCCCACCCTGATGATTGACATATGCCACAGTTGTGATATTGTCTGTCTGAAAACAAATGAATGGTTCTCTCTTCAACAGAGGCCAAATCTGAAGAGCTCTGAAAAACCCAAAATATTGATTAGTAATCTCGCCTCTTGAGATTTCCAAACCCCTTGTGCTGTCAGAGATCCCCAAACAGCTTCCCAACCTGAAAGACTCGCATCTGTTGTGATCACAATCCAGGTTGGATGAACAAAAGAGCCCCCTTGAACTATACAATGGTGATCTAACCACCAAGTCAGAGATAGTCGAACATTGGGATTTAAGGATATTAATTGTAATATCCTTATATAATTCCTGCACCATTGGTTCAGCATACAAAGCTGAAGAAGTCTCAAGTGAAAACAAGCAAGGGGATCGCGTACGATGCTGCAGTCATGAGACCTAAAACTTCCATGCACATAGCTACTGAAGGGAATGACAGGCTGCAACCAATTTTAAACGTCTCTTGTCTGTTACAGACAGAGTCATGGACACTGAATCAATCTGGAAACCTAAAAAGGTGACCCTTGTCTGAGGAATCAAAGAACTTTTTGGTAAATTGAGCCTCCAACCATGTTTTCGAAGAAACAACACTAGTTGATTCCTGTGAGATTCTGCAGAACCTAAAGACTGAGCTAGTACCAAGATATTGTCCAAATAAGGAAACACCGCAATACTCCGCTCTCTGATTACAGAGAGTAGGGCACTAAGAACATTTGAAAAGATTCTTGGAGCTGTCGCTAGGCCAAAAGGAAGAGCGACAAATTGGTAATGCTGGTCTAGAAAAGAGAATCTCAGAAACTGATAATGATCTGGATGAATCGGAATATGAAGATATGCATCCTGTAAGTCTATTGTGGACATATAATGTCCTTGCTGAACAAAAGGCAGAATAGTCCTTATAGTCACCATTTTTTAAGTTCAAAATTTTCAGATCCAGAACTGGTCTGAATGAATTTTCTTTCTTTGGGACAATGAATAGATTTGAATAAAACCCCAGACCCTGTTCCTGAAATGGAACTGGCATGATTACCCCTGAAAACTCCAGGTCTGAAACACACTTCAGGAAAGCCTGAGCCTTTACTGGATTTGTTGGGATGCGTGAGAGAAAATATCTTCTCACAGGAGGTCTTACTCTGAAATCCTATTCGATACCCCTGAGAGACAATACTCAGAATCCATTGATTTTGGACAGAATTTGTCCAAACATCCTTGAAAAATCTTAATCTTCCCCCTACCAGCTGAGCTGGAATGAGGGCCGCACCTTAATGCGGACTTAGGGGATGACTTTGGTTTCTTAAATGGCTTGAATTTATTCCAGTTTGAAGAAGTTTTCCAATTGGAAACAGATTCCTTGGGGGAAGGATTAGGTTTCTGTTCCTTATTTTGTCGAAAGGAACGAAAACGGTTAGAAGCTTTAGATTTACCCTTAGGTCTTTTATCCTGAGGCAAAAAAACTTCCTTCCCTCTAGTGACAGTTGAAATAATCGAATCCAACTGAGAACCAAATAACTTATTACCTTGGAAAGAAAGAGATAGCAATCTGGACTTAGAAGTCATGTCAGCATTCTAAGATTTAAGCCACAAAGCTCTTCTAGCTAAAATAGCTAACGACATAGATTTAACATCAATTTGATATCAAAAATGGCATCACAAATAAAATGATTAGCATGTTCAAGCAAGCGAATAATGCTAGACAAATCAGAATCCAATTCTTATTGCGCTAAATTTTCCAACCAAAAAGTTGATGCAGCTGCAACATCAGCCAAAGAAATTGCAGGCCTGAGAAGATGAACCGAATACAAATAGGATTTCCTTAGATAAGATTCAAGTTTCCTATCTAAAGGATCTTTAAAATAAGTACTATCTTCCATAGGAATAGTAGTACATTTAGCAAGAGTAGAGATAGCCCCATCAACTTTGGGGATCTTTTCCCAAAACTCCAATCTAACTGCTGGCAAAGGATACAATTTTTTAAACCTTGAAGAAGGAATAAAAGAAGTACCAGGCCTATGCCATTCATTAGAAATCATATCAGAAATAGCTTCAGGAACTGGAAAAACCTCTGGAGTAACCACAGGAGGTTTATAAACAGAATTTAAACGTTTACTAGTTTTAATATCAAGAGGACTAGTTTCCTCAATATCCAATGTAATCAACACTTCTTTTAACAAAAAACAAATATAATCAATTTTAAATAAATACGTAGATTTGTCAGTGTCTATATCTGAGGAAGGATCTTCTGAATCAGACAGATCCTTATCAGAGGAGGATAATTCAGTATGTTGTCGGTCATTTGAAATTTCATCATCTTTATGAGAAGTTTTAAAAGACCTTTTATGTTTATTAGAAGGCGGGATGGCAGACAAAGCCTTCTGAATAGAATCAGCAATAAATTCCTTTAAATTCACAGGTATCTCTTGTACATTAGATGTTGAAGGAACAGCAACAGGCAATGTACTATTACTGATGGACACATTATCTGCATGTAAAAGTTTAACATGACAACTATTACAAACCACAGCTGGAGATATAATCTCCACAAGTTTACAACAAATGCACTTAGCTTTGGTAGAACTGTTATCAGGCAGCAGGGTTCCAATAGTGATTTCTGAGACAGGATCAGATTGAGACATCTTGCAAATGTAAGAGAAAAAAAACAACATATAAAGCAAAATTATCAATTTCCCTTTATGGCAGTTTCAGGAATGGGAAAAAAATGCAAACAGCATAGCCCTCTGATAGAGAAAAAAGGCAAGAAGCATATAGGAATGGGGTTTTAAATAATGAAAATATTTGGCGCCAAGTATGACGCACAACACAAACAGAATTTTTTTTTTGGGCGCTAACAACATCCGGAAATGACACACTCGCATCATTGAAGACGCAACCTTGTGAAAGGACTCGGCGTCAACTAAGATGCCGGAAGTGACGAATTTGCGTCATCGAACGTAACTTCATGGCAAAAAAATCTTGCGCCAAAAATGACGCAATATACTTTGACATTTTGCGCCCTCGCGAGCCTAATTCTGCCTGCAAATTTGAAAATGACAGTCAATTGAAAAAAAGACTATACCCCAGGTAAGAAATACATTTTCCTAAAAAATGCATTTCCCAGATATGAAACTGACAGTCTGCAAAAGGAAATATACTGAAAACCTGAATCATGGCAAATATAAGTACAATACATATATTTAGAACTTTATATAAATACATAAAGTGCCAAACCATAGCTGAGAGTGTCTTAAGTGATGAAAACATACTTACTAAAAGACACCCATCCACATATAGCAGATAGCCAAACCAGTACTGAAACGGTTATAAGTAGAGGTAATGGAATATGAGAGTATATCTTCGATCTGAAAAGGGAGGTAGAAGATGAATCTCTACGACCGATAACAGAGAACCTATGAAATAGATCTCCTGTGAGGAAAACCATTGTATTCAATAGGCGATACTCCCTTCACATCCCTCTGACATTCACTGTACTCTGAGAGGAATCGGGCTTCAAAATGCTGAGAAGCGCATATCAACGTAGAAATCTAGCACAAACTTACTTCACCACCTCCATAGGAGGCAAAGTTTGTAAAAACGGAATTGTGGGTGTGGTGAGGGGTGTATTTATAGGCATTTTGAGGTTTGGGAAACTTTGCCCCTCCTGGTAGGATTGTATATCCCATACGTCACTAGCTCATGGACTCTTGCCAATTACATGAAAGATATTATGATAGGGCCACATTTGGACCCCATAGTATAAAGGTAATAGAAATATTTTGGGCCATATGCATAATAAATTAGATGTATAAGAACACATAAGAATGGTATAGCTAAACCAATGCTTTCCAAACTGTGTGTCGTAACAGTGTGTCAGCAGCAGTGTGTAGGTGTGTCCCAGCTTTAGCACAAAGTTTCTTGAATTTAAATTTTTTTTGTTTTTTGTTTTTTGTTTCCGATTTTCCACCTGCCGGCTATGCATATCACGTGGTTGACACGTGATTGATACCTAGTGGGTCACAGATCATCTTAACCTATTGGTGCAGCTCAAAGGGAACTGAAACTATTCCCATTGGCGGCACATTGGCTCCTGACTGCACGTGTAGTCTCCTCAATCGGCTTGTGACTGCATGTGTAAGTCAGTGAGTGGGACAGCAGTGTGTTTGCAGCACGGGCAGTAGTCAGTCGGAGTTGCGGAGGGTGGCAGCTTAAACGCCGAGCTGAAGTCAGAAGTCAAAGTGTTTTTTTTTTTGCAGCTAGCTCCCAGTAGTGCATTGCTGCTCCTGCTCTTGATATATGGATTGGAAGTGACCTTAAAAATGCTTGATGATGAAATGTGAGTGTCTTCATCTAATATTACACCAAATATTTAGAAACTGTGTTCATCCCATCAACCTCATACAACCCATTCAAATAGTAGGTAGCTATTGGTGATATTAAACATTTTTAATTCTTGCACATTGATACTGTTACTTGTAAATACATTTCGTTATTATATTATTACTGTACTTGTCCATATCTCTTAAAAAAGTTAGTTTAACCTCCTGTTTGCTAGTACAACTGAATTACTGTGTCGCGAAATGATGTAGGTCTAAAAAGTCTGTCACCAACATGACAAGTTTGGAAAGCTCTGAGCTAAACCAAGACATTAAAACAATGAAAACCAGCGTATTAACGTAAATAATAAAAAGGAATATTCCCTATAATACCTAGAGGGACACACCAGAGCCTGCTTAAACTGTAGGTTCAGAGGCAAGGGAAGTTAGCCTATTGTTATTATCTCTCCTTTGGTATGACAAAAAAGACATTTATAATACGCTAGAAATAGTATAACAACTGTTTAGAACCAAGATTTAATATAAAGGAAGCCTCAGTACAATTATAGGCACACTTACTGTTTACTATAAAGCGGGTCACTCTTGCGTCCTTAGGTATAGTTTTAAACAAATCTCAAAAAAGTACATAAAAGAGAGAACAGCTATATATCCTTTTATGACTCAACTAAGTACTTGTAAAAGGTTCAAACAGTATATCTTATGTGTTCTGTAGTTAGTATGCTGAGAAGTAATGCTAATTCAAATGAAAACACTTAAAGGACCAGTCAACACATTAGATTTGCATACTCAACAAATGCAAGATAACAAGACAATGCAATAGCACTTAGTCTGAACTTCAAATGAGTAGTAGATTTTTTTTATAACAAATTTCAAAGTTATGTATATTTCCACTCCCCTTGTACCATGTGATAGCAATCAGCCAATCATAAATGCATATACGTATAGTCTGTGAATTCTTGCACATGCTCAGTAGGATCTGGTGACTCAAAAATTGTAAATATAAAAGACTGTGAACATTTATTTTAATGGAAGTAAATTGGAAAGTTGTTTAAAATTACATGCTGTATCTGAATCATGAAAATTCAATTTAACCTGAGTGTCCCTTTAAGGCCTAAATAAATTGCAAAGTTTGAATAGCATTAATAGTATAAAATATGATGGCTTAACCAAATCACTTTGAATCTCATGAGTTAATAAAAGAGTGCTTCTGACATACCTACTTGAGAGAGATCAGAGCCTTTACATATATATGAAATTGAAATTTACTTATGGAGCGTTACAACATATTTGTTGAACAATATGACTGGAGATTTACCTAGCTATGCATTACTTTTGTCATCTAAAAGATCTCTTCCGACACGTTCTGGGAGTTCAAAGTCCAAACCCTTGGTAGATGAATATAGAATTTCTGGCAGATATCCCGCACCCCAAACATTTAGTAGGAGGGCATTAACTTTCAGATCAATACTATAAGCCCCTTGATAGGGTTTTGTAATAACATTTGGCTTATCTGCCCCCATGCCATCTGTAAACTTCAGCTCGCAAACAGTCCGATATCCCCCGGCGACCGGCCGCATCGCCAGGGGGCCAGGATCCCACTTCCCATACTCAAGGAGAAAGTTCTCAGATGGTAACGGGCTGTCTAACAGTATAATCTTTGGCAGTTGCGTAGCGTCATTATCCTCCAGTTTATTGTATACATCTGTATCAGTAGGGAGATATCCAAAATCCTCATTGTTTCCTGTATCACTTGATCGGGTAAGGGTTAGTGCTGGGATGTATGCCATCGCCTCCTCAGAGATCTCGTTCTGCTCAGCACGTAGAAGTCTGGTAAGGGAGCTGAAGTGTCTCTCCATCTTGTGAGTCATCATTTGTAATAAGTGAGCAGCAGTAGGCTCTATTGCTGGATATCTAAGGTCTTTGCAAGTCAGCGCTTTACTAATTTTTAGAATCTGATAGTTCAGCCAATGCTATGTAGTATGTTGGGCATTAGCCCTGCTCTACTCAGTAACTTAGTTATCAGAGGGGGGGGGGGGGTTATGCGTAGGTGGCGTAATGTTGCGGCCTGTCTCTTCAAATGGTCCGGTTTGGGTTCAGCTGGTGTGATTATAAAAATTAGGGTATCATTCAGCCCCATGTCAGCTCCTTATGTAATGCAGAGAGTTTCAGAGCAGGATGCCCAATTTGGTAGGAGATAAATAGCAAGTTATTATAGTGGCTTGAGGAGCTTCCCAATTTTGCTGCTGATCATGGCCGTGGTCAGGACATGCCAAATTCCTGCTTTTTAAATAAAGATAGCAAGAGAACTAAGAAAAATTGATAGTAGGAGTAAATAAAAAAACTGCTTAAAATGACATACTCTATCTGAATCATTAAAGAAAAAAAAATAGGTTTATTATCCCTTTAAAGAATGGAAACCAAGACAAGCCAATGTTTTTTTCCTGCCATGAGAACTAAATCCAAGAACCAAGTTATTTAGACTTGATGGAAAAAAACACCCTTTCTTCAGCTTGATATATAGAATAATTTACTGTCGAAAAACAACTGGAACATAAGATATAAAACAAGTATGAACCTACAAAATATTATTATTGCGTCCATGACAAAGGCATGATGGTCCAGCATCTGCAGCAATACAGAGACACTACTCAGGACTCTAATCCCACCTTGATCTGATCTCAACCTCCCCATAGATTGGCAATTGTGTGGACGAAAGTCCAGACTGGCTGCAGAATACTCCTTGCTCAGAAGTACCTGTGTCTTGTTAATCAACAACTAAAATAGACTTATGAGAGAGAGAAATCATAATGGTCTCATGTAAAACTGTGGAAATGGAACAAAGTGGCTGTCATGTGGTGAATCTAGAGAATTGTAGGGTAGTTGCTATATATATGAATAAATCCACCTTTGTAGTACTGACACAAAAAGGGAGTGCAGTAAAAATATAAGTTCCAATGTGTTGGTATAAAAAGTTCCGTTTTTGCAATATGTTGGTATAAAAAGTTCCGTTTTTGCAATATGTTTGTTTTAAGTATATGGCAAAGTTCCGTTATGGCAAAAAACAGAATTTATGCTTACCTGATAAATTACTTTCTCCAACGGTGTGTCCGGTCCACGGCGTCATCCTTACTTGTGGGATATTCTCTTCCCCAACAGGAAATGGCAAAGAGTCCCAGCAAAGCTGGTCACATGATCCCTCCAAGGCTCCGCCCACCCCAGTCATTCGACCGACGGACAGGAGGAAATATATATAGGAGAAATCATATGATACCGTGGTGACTGTAGTTAGAGAAAATAATTCATCAGACCTGATTAAAAAACCAGGGCTGGCCGTGGACAGGACACACCGTTGGAGAAAGTAATTTATCAGGTAAGCATAAATTCTGTTTTCTCCAACATTGGTGTGTCCGGTCCACGGCGTCATCCTTACTTGTGGGAACCAATACCAAAGCTTTAGGACACGGATGAAGGGAGGGAGCAAATCAGGTCACCTAAACGGAAGGCACCACAGCTTGCAAAACCTTTCTCCCAAAAATAGCCTCCGAAGAAGCAAAAGTATCAAATTTGTAAAATTTGGCAAAAGTGTGCAGTGAAGACCAAGTCGCTGCCTTACAGATCTGGTCAACAGAAGCCTCGTTCTTGAAGGCCCATGTGGAAGCCACAGCCCTAGTGGAGTGAGCTGTGATTCTTTCAGGAGGCTGCCGTCCGGCAGTCTCATAAGCCAAACGGATAATGCTTTTAAGCCAAAAGGAAAGAGAGGTAGAAGTCGCTTTTTGACCTCTCCTTTTACCAGAATAAACAACAAACAAGGATGATGTTTGTCTGAAATCTTTAGTAGCCTCTAAATAGAATTTTAGAGCACGGACAACGTCCAAATTGTGTAACAAACGCTCCTTCTTTGAAACTGGATTCGGACACAAAGAAGGTACAACTATCTCCTGGTTAATATTTTTGTTAGAAACAACTTTAGGAAGAAAACCAGGCTTAGTACGCAAAACCACCTTATCTGCATGGAACACCAGATAAGGAGGAGAACACTGCAGAGCAGATAACTCTGAAACTCTTCTAGCAGAAGAGATTGCAACCAAAAACAAAACTTTCCAAGATAGTAACTTAATATCTACGGAATGTAAGGGTTCAAACGGAACCCCTTGAAGAACTGAAAGAACTAGATTTAAACTCCAGGGAGGAGTCAAAGGTCTGTAAACAGGCTTGATCCTAACCAGAGCCTGAACAAATGCTTGAACATCTGGCATAGCTGCCAGTCGTTTGTGTAGTAAGACAGATAAAGCAGAAATCTGTCCCTTTAGAGAACTTGCAGATAATCCTTTCTCCAAACCTTCTTGTAGAAAGGATAGAATCTTAGGAATTTTTATCTTGTTCCATGGCAATCCTTTGGATTCACACCAACAGATATATTTTTTCCATATTTTATGGTAAATTTTTCTAGTTACAGGCTTTCTAGCCTGAATCAGAATATCTATTACAGAATCTGAAAACCCACGCTTTGATAAAATCAAGCGTTCAATCTCCAAGCCGTCAGTTGGAGGGAAACCAGATTCGGATGTTCGAATGGACCCTGAACAAGAAGGTCCTGTCTCAAAGGTAGCTTCCATGGTGGAGCCGATGACATATTCACCAGGTCTGCACACCAAGTCCTGCGCGGCCACGCAGGAGCCATCAAGATCACCGAGGCCCTCTCCTGATTGATCCTGGCTACCAGCCTGGGAATGAGAGGAAACGGTGGGAATACATAAGCTAGGTTGAAGGTCCAAGGTGCTACTAGTGCATCTACTAGAGTCGCCTTGGGATCCCTGGATCTGGACCCGTAGCAAGGAACCTTGAAGTTCCGACGAGACGCCATCAGATCCATGTCTGGAATGCCCCATAATTGAGTTATTTGGGCAAAGATTTCCGGATGGAGTTCCCACTCCCCCGGATGGAATGTCTGACGACTCAGAAAATCCGCTTCCCAATTTTCCTGGGATGTGGATCGCAGACAAGTGGCAGGAGTGATCCTCCGCCCATTGAATTATCTTGGTCACTTCTTTCATCGCCAGGGAACTCCTTGTTCCCCCCTGATGATTGATATATGCAACAGTCGTCATGTTGTCTGATTGAAACCTTATGAATTTGGCCTTTGCTAGTTGAGGCCAAGCTTTGAGAGCATTGAATATCGCTCTCAGTTCCAGAATGTTTATCGGGAGAAGAGACTCTTCCCGAGACCATAAACCCTGAGCTTTCAGGGATTCCCAGACCGCGCCCCAGCCCACTAGACTGGCGTCGGTCGTGACAATGACCCACTCTGGTCTGCGGAAGCTCATTCCCTGTGACAGATTGTCCAGGGTCAGCCACCAACGGAGTGAATCTCTGGTCTTTTGATCTACTTGAATCATCGGAGACAAGTCTGTATAATCCCCATTCCACTGTTTGAGCATGCACAGTTGTAATGGTCTTAGATGAATACGTGCAAAAGGAACTATGTCCATTGTTGCAACCATCAAACCTATTACCTCCATGCACTGCGCTATGGAAGGACGAGGAACAGAGTGAAGTACTTGACAAGAGCTTAGAAGTTTTGATTTTCTGACCTCTGTCAGAAAAATCCTCATTTCTAAGGAATCTATTATTGTTCCCAAGAAGGGAACTCTTGTTGACGGGGACAGAGAACTTTTTTCTTTGTTCACCTTCCATCCGTGAGATCTGAGAAAGGCTAGGACGATGTCTGTATGAGCCTTTGCCTTTGACAGGGACGACGCTTGAATTAGGATGTCGTCCAAGTAAGGTACTACTGCAATGCCCCTTGGTCTTAGAACCGCTAGAAGGGACCCTAGTACCTTTGTGAAAATTCTCGGAGCAGTGGCTAATCCGAATGGGAGTGCCACAAACTGGTAATGCTTGTCCAGAAAAGCGAACCTTAGGAACTGATGATGTTCCTTGTGGATAGGAATATGTAGGTACGCATCCTTTAAATCCACGGTGGTCATAAATTGACTTTCCTGGATGGTGGGAAGGATCGTTCGAATGGTTTCCATTTTGAACGATGGAACCCTGAGAAATTTGTTTAGGATCTTCAGATCCAAAATTGGTCTGAATGTTCCCTCTTTTTTGGGAACTACGAACAGATTTGAGTAAAATCCCATTCCTTGTTCTTTTATTGGAACTGGATGTATCACTCCCATCTTTAACAGGTCTTCTACGCAATGTAAGAATGCCTGTCTCTTTATTTGGTTTGAGGATAATTGAGACCTGTGGAACCTTCCCCTTGGGGGTAGTTCCTTGAATTCCAGAAGATAACCTTGAGAAACTATTTCTAGCGCCCAAGGATCCTGAACATCTCTTGCCCAAGCCTGAGCAAAGAGAGAGAGTCTGCCCCCCACTAGATCCGGTTCCGGATCGGGGGCTATCCCTTCATGCTGTTTTGGTAGCAGTGGTAGGCTTCTTGGCCTGCTTACCCTTGTTCCAGCCTTGCATTGGTTTCCAGGCTGGTTTGGGTTGTGAAGTATTACCCTCTTGCTTAGAGGATGCAGAATTAGAGGCTGGTCCGTTTCTGCGAAAGGGACGAAAATTAGGCTTATTTTTAGCCTTAAAAGACCTATCCTGTGGGAGGGCGTGGCCCTTTCCTCCAGTGATGTCTGAAATAATCTCTTTCAAATCTGGTCCAAATAATGTTTTACCTTTGAAAGGAATGTTAAGCAATTTTGTCTTGGATGACACATCCGCTGACCAAGACTTTAGCCAAAGCGCTCTGCGCGCCACGATAGCAAACCCTGAATTTTTCGCCGCTAATCTAGCTAATTGCAAAGCGGCATCTAAAACAAAAGAGTTAGCCAATTTAAGTGCTTGAACTCTGTCCATAACCTCCTCATACGAAGATTCTCTACTGAGCGACTTTTCTAGTTCCTCGAACCAGAAGCACGCTGCCGTAGTGACAGGAACAATGCATGAAATTGGTTGTAGAAGGAACCCTTGCTGTACAAAAATCTTTTAAGCAAACCCTCTAATTTTTTATCCATAGGATCTTTAAAAGCACAACTGTCTTCGATAGGAATAGTAGTGCGTTTGTTTAGAGTAGAAACCGCCCCCTCGACCTTGGGGACTGTCTGCCATAAGTCCTTTCTGGGGTCGACTAGAGGAAATAATTTCTTAAATATAGGGGGGGGGGGAACAAAAGGTATGCCGGGCCTTTCCCACTCTTTATTTACTATGTCCGCCACCCGCTTGGGTATAGGAAAAGCGTCGGGGGGCACCGGAACCTCTAGGAACTTGTCCATCTTACATAATTTCTCTGGAATGACCAAATTGTCACAATCATCCAGAGTAGATAACACCTCCTTAAGCAGTGCGCGGAGATGTTCTAATTTAAATTTAAATGTCACAACATCAGTTTCAGCTTGATGAGAAATTTTTCCTGAATCTGAGATTTCTCCATCAGACAAAACCTCCCTCATGGCCCCTTGAGATTGGTGTGAGGGTATGTCAGAACAAATATCATCAGCGCCCTCCTGCTCTTCAGTGTTTAAAACAGAGCAATCGCGCTTTCTCTGATAAGTAGGCATTTTGGATAAAAGATTTGCTATGGAGTTATCCATTACAGCCGTTAATTGTTGCATGGTAATAAGTATTGGCGCACTAGATGTACTAGGGGCCTCCTGTGTGGGCAAAACTGGTGTAGACACATTAGGGGATGATGTAGTATCATGTTTACTCCCCTCATTTGAGGAATCATCTTGGGCAATATCATCATCTGTGGCATTACTGTCCTTACTTTGTTTGGACACTATGGCACACTTATCACATAAATTTAAATGGGGAGACACATTGGCTTTCATACATATAGAACATAGCTTATCTGATGGTACAGACATGTTAAACAGGCTTAAACTTGTCAACCAAGCACAAAAAACGTTTTAAAATAAAACCGTTACTGTCTCTTTAAATTTCAAACTGAAAACACTTTATTACTGAATATGTGAAAAAGTATGAAGGAATTGTTCAAAAATTACCAAAATTTCACCACAGTGTCTTAAAGCATTAAAAGTATTGCACACCAAATTTCAGAGCTTTAACCCTTAAAATAACGGAACCGGAGCCGTTTTTACATTTAACCCCTATACAGTCCCAGCTATATGCTTTGCTGAGACCCAACCAAGCCCAGAGGGGAATACGATACCAAATGACGCCTTCTATAAGCTTTTTCAGTGATTCTTAGCTCCTCACACATGCATCTGCATGCCTTGCTCTCCAAAAACAACTGCGCATTAATGGCGCGAAAATGAGGCTCTGTCTATAACTAGAAAGGCCCCCATCTGAAAATGGTGTCCAACACAGTGCCTGCCGTTTTTCTAAACGTTCCCCAAGATTATAATACTAATTATTAGTTAGAATCTGCATAATATGCCTAGTAAAGCAATCGTTTTAGCCCAGAAAAATGTCTACCAGTTTTTAAGCCCTTTTTGAAGCCCTTTATTCTTTTATGTTTAACTAAGAAAATGGCTTACCGGTCCCCATGAGGGGAAATGACAGTCTTCCAGCATTACATGGTCTTGTTAAAAATATGGCTAGTCATACCTTAAGCAGAAAAGTCTGCTAACTGTTTCCCCCAACTGAAGTTACTTCATCTCAACAGTCCTGTGTGGAAACAGCAATCGATTTTAGTTACTGTCTGCTAAAATCATCTTCCTCTTACAAACAGAAATCTTCATCCTTTTTCTGTTTCAGAGTAAATAGTACATACCAGCACTATTTTAAAATAACAAACACTTGATAGAAGAATAAAAACTACATTTAAACACCAAAAAACTCTTAACCATCTCCGTGGACCGGACACACCAATGTTGGAGAAAACAACTGGTGTTAAAGTTCCGTTATAGGGAACTAACTGGTGTTAGAAACAACATGTAGAGATAATGTTGTATTGGTTCCGTTAAAGTTCCGTTCTGGTATTCCAATGGTTCATACAAAGGGTGTAAAATAAAGTGTTATACTTAAAAGTTTAAAAGTTACCTCTGACTTCCACGCTGTGGTGCCCTTACACCTCTATAGTGCCTACCTGCCCTTGTCTCGAGCTGAATCCTCCGTCTGGGTACGGCACAGGTGTCCAAAGCGGCTTCCAGCAGCTGGTAACGTCAGGGCGTAGAATGCATGTCAAATGTAGGTCCGGTTAAGGATATGAAACTCTGCGCAGAGTGCTTTAAAAGTTGACAAAGTAGTTCCCATGAATCCTTTGTTATCCTTGTAAATAATACTTTCTTATCACCTTGTGATTAATAGTCTAGCTCCATCAACGCGTTTCGCCATGTAACATGTGTCAGTACTACAAAGGTGGATTTATTCATATATATGTAGCAACTACCCTATAATTCTCTAGATTTAGTTGCACTTATATTTTAATAGATAATATCGTCAGGATTTTATTGCTATTTTTATTGATGATTTGTACTAACGTATGACCGGTCATATTAACATTCAATCATATATGTTTATATGTATGTTTTATCCAGATTAATATATCTTTTTAAATCTGGGATTAATAAATTTTATGCTTGCTAAACCTGTTTTTTATTACTGGATTCATTCTTAGATGAATAGCCATATTATATGATACGTCTATATAAGAACATTTAGATTCCAACTTATTAGTTCTGTATAACACATCCCTAAACACACTTATTTATAAGGAATACTATACTACTGCCATACTTTTTTCCCCGCAGCTGTTTAGCGCATACACACACCCCTTTACTCTTTGTACCTATTCTTTGATTATCTGCTTTATGGGAGCAGATTAGTGTGTAGTGCAGGGGTAGATTTGCGCACCTTAAACCCACTGTTTTTTCTTTGTCATGTGGTGAAATCACACCAACAGTAAAGCTTAATCTGTCTGTTAGTAAGAAATGTAGCCATTAAGAAAATACAACATACAACCCTACAAGCATTTTGTAATGTTGTAATGTTAACCATTGTAAGAGTTAGCAGGAAGATCTGGACCACAGCTCCTCTGAGACATGTTCAAGATAACTTTTCTTCTCAAAAATGAACTGACTTAAAAATGACTAAACCGCACTTAATCTGAAGCATAAACAGGATTAAGGAACTGGAGAATTGAAACTTGCAGAATGCTAGGAAACGGAAAAAAAAAATTGTCTCAAATTTCATCATTGCTTATGTCCCAAGTTCAACACCAAGTCTTATACCAACAGGTTCTGGGAACCATAATACTAACTGCAGCATGTTTATACCACAGAGTAAAAGTACTATAAAGACACACAGGTGATAAAAAAAAATGCAATTTAGAGATGAATATAACCAAACTCAAGAATCCCTGACACTATTGTGCCAAGATCAAGATGTACGGTCAGAGTAATCCAACAGGGGCACCTACAGAATTAGCCACAGAGTCTACAAATCCACTCAGGAAAGCCTATGGCAGTGTTGTTCAACTCCAGTCTTCAAGGAACAACAATGGGACAGATTTTAATGATATCTCAACTAGCAAGCATGGTTACTGATCAGCTGATTATTTTTCCTGTGCTCTAGTTAGGATATCATAAAAACCTGGAAAGTTGGTGTGCCTTGAGTGCAAGACACTGCCTTAGCGATGTAAATATATGGAGTATAATGTTGAACCAACAGGAGGAAGCTAGGGACCCGTCCCTGCGACGCCTGTGGCAGGCCTGCGACTAACTCCCATAGGTGCTCTTGTGCAACTACCCACACACCAAACACATCCCTCTGTCCAAGCAGTAGCTCTCGGAGGGGGAACTGGGCCTCAAATCGGTCTGAAAACCCTTCAAACATCTGGAGCACCTACCTTCTTCACCTTCCTCCAGCGAAGGCAAAGAGAAGACTAGTTTCTAGTAAGGTGGAAGTTGTTGTTTTAAGGGCTCTTGGAGTTTTTGGATCTTTGCCTCCTGCTAGTGGTCAGAAGTACATTTCCCATAAGTAATGGATTGTGGACTCTCACCACCTTTATGAAAGAAAGTCTATTTCTTGTTCATAGGCTTTAGACAGAATGAAGAAACCAGAATATTCCAAGGAAACCCCATTTGGAGGAAATGAAGGGGAGTTTTGTAAACCACTCCAAAGATCACCACTCATCTTACAAACAGGACTAAATTTGCATAAACCAACCAGCAGAATATTATAAAACTTTAAAACATGCGTAAAGGTTCAAAATGATGAACCTGTAGAATCAAAATGGGATCCCATAGAGGATAGGATCATTTAAGACAGGATACATTATTTATAGAGCTTGAAAGAAAGTAATAACATTAGGATGAAAGGATGAAATTAGGATGAAAGGCAAACGTTAGCTAGAGAAGAACTGAAAGTGAAAGATAAAACGCAACAATAAAAAGACACAATAGGTGCTCTATTTTGTGAAACATCCAGTGCATCCCTGTGCATTTTTGCATTCTACCAAAACAACAATAGATATAGATACAGCCATAGAAGGAAATGTGTGGGGGGAGTTAGAGCTTTACAATTCAGAATTTCTTTGGGAAAAGTTGCTAATGCAATGGTCTCATGTAAAACTTTGGAAATTGAACAAAAGTGGCTATCATTTGATCACACCAACAGTAAAGGCTTCACAAAGCTTAATCTGTCTGTTAGTAAGAAAGGTAACCATTAAGATAATACATCATACAACCCTGCAAGCATTTTGTAATGTTAACCATACATTTCTTCTCAACAATTAACCAACTTAAGAATTACTAAACCACACTTAATCTGAAGCATAAGCAAGATGAAGGAACTGGAGAATTGAAACTTGCTGCAGACACAAGGCTGTGGCTAATATTATCAGACAGAATGCTGGGAAACTAAAAAAAAAAAAAAAAAAAAAAAAAAGTTGTCTCAAATTCCATCATTGCTTATATCACAAGTTCAACACCAAGTCTTATACCAACAGGTTCTGGGAACCATAATACTAACTGCAGCATGTTTATAAAACAGTGGAAAAGCACTATAAAGACACACAGGTGCTAACAAAAAAATGCAATTTAGATGAATATAACCAAACTCAAGAACCCCTGACTCTATCCTGCCACTCTATGGGCCAGAGTAATCCAATAGGGGCACCTGCAGAATTAGCCTGGTACTCTATGGGTCAGAGTAATCCAACAGGGGCACCTGCAGAATTAGCCTGGCACTCTATAAGTCAGAGTAATCCAAAAGGGGCACCTGCAGAATTAGCCTGGCAATCTATGGGTCAGAGTAAACCAAAAGGGACACCTGCAGAATTAGCCACACAAAGTACATACATCCACTCAGGAAACCCAAGGCACAACAAAGGGACAGATTGTGATATCTAACAAGCTCAAGTGAAATAATTAGCTGATGGATGAAAGCAGGTTAGTAACCATGGTTACTGATCAGCTGATTATTTTCCCTGTGCTATAGTTAGGATATCATGAAAACCTGGCCAGTTGGTGTGGCTTGAGGACTGGAGTTGAAAGACACTGCATTGGGGATTATCCTCTCAAATGCATGGGGTGTCTGTATGTTTGAGACCTTAGGGAGTTATTGCAGTGAAATAGAGTGCTCTATGGGGAGGCCTTCAATGGCTTAGAAATCAGTTTATGAGCCTGCCTAGGTTTAGAGTTTAACAAAGAATACAAAAAGAACAAAGCAACTTTGATGATAAAAGTAAAGTTGTTTAAAAGTGCATGCCCTATCTGAGCCATGACATTTATTGCTGCTAAAGGTGTTTCTACAAGCTATTGAATCAGAAGGTGTACTTAGTGTTTCACACATGGCTTCTCATTTTTGGCTTTATTTTTGTTAAATCACGGTATGCCATGTGTTGTTGTTCACCTGAGGTTGTATTTGCCTAATTTTAAGTCCTGCTAGGGACCAGATTGTTATTATGTCCTGATACGTAAAACCTTAGAATTCAAAGAGGCTGTACCTTCTTTTTCAAATGATCGTATGGTTGTACAAGAGTGTGAGAAAAACCATCATGGATCCATAATGTCTAATAAATAAGATACTAACATTACCTTCACTAAATATTTGTATAATATTAGCGAAGGACCACTGGAATCTACTGATAGCCATTCTGATCATCTGATTACCAAAATAAAGTTCACTGAAGAGTAAACTTATTTGCCCCTTGTTATCCCAGCAAAACTATTGCATCCATTGATAAGAAACAAACTGGAATTTCACGTTGTGAAACATGTTTTCTAATGTTTCTTATATATGTTGCACAATAATACATTACTGTAACTCTAAATACAGAGTTTTGAAAGCCAGAGGTTAAGAATGCGTCTGTGACACCGACTGATAATGTGACATTCTGCTATTTCTTCATCATGTCTCTTAATATTTATGTATTTTCAATAATGGTTAACTGAACTGTTACTGTGAAATCCCAACTAGAATGTTATAATAAAACTTTATTCGTGAGGGCTCAGTTTTTAATATTTTTTTTTAAAAATATGTTCTCATAATTACATGACAACAGTCTAAATAGTAGCTGACCAAAAAATATGATCCTCATTGTTAAAGGAACAGTAAAGTCAATATTAAACTTTCATTATTCAGATAGAGCTTGCAATTTTAAACAACTTTCAAATTTACATCTATTATCTAATCTGCATCATTCCTTTGGTAGCCTTTGTTGAAAAGCATACCTAGGTAGGCTCAAGAGCAGCAATGCATTACTGGGAGCTAGCTGTTGATTGGTGGCTGCGCGTCTCTTGTCATTTGATCACCTGTGTTCAGCTAGCTCCAAGTAGTGCATTACTGCTCCTTCAACAAAGGATACCAAAAGAAAAAACATAATTTATGCTTACCTGATAAATTTATTTCTCTTGTAGTGTATCCAGTCCACGGATCATCAATTATTTGTGGGATATTCTCCTTCCCAACAGGAAGTTGCAAGAGGATCACCCACAGCAGAGCTGCTATATAGCTCCTCCCCTCACTGCCATATCCAGTCATTCGACCGAAACAAGCCAAGAAAGGTGAAATCATAGGGTGCAGTGGTGACTGTAGTTTAATTAAAATTTAGACCTGCCTTAAAAGGACAGGGCGGGCCGTGGACTGGATACACTACAAGAGAAATAAATTTATCAGGTAAGCATAAATTATGTTTTCTCTTGTTAAGTGTATCCAGTCCACGGATCATCCATTACTTGTGGGATACCAATACCAAAGCTAAAGTACACGGATGATGGGAGGGACAAGGCAGGAACTTAAACGGAAGGAACCACTGCCTGTAGAACCTTTCTCCCAAAAACAACCTCCGAAGAAGCAAAAGTATCAAATTTGTAAAATTTTGAAAAAGTATGAAGCGAAGACCAAGTCGCAGCCTTGCAAATCTGTTCAACAGAAGCCTCATTTTTAAAGGCCCAGGTGGAAGCCACAGCTCTAGTAGAATGAGCTGTAATCCTTTCAGGGGGCTGCTGTCCAGCAGTCTCATAGGCTAAACGGATTATACTCCGAAGCCAAAAAGAAAGAGAGGTTGCCGAGGCCCTTTGACCTCTCCTCTGTCCAGAGTAAACAACAAACAGGTTAGATGTTTGACGAAAATCTTTAGTAGCTTGTAAGTAAAACTTCAAGGCACGGACTACGTCTAGATTATGCAAAAGACGTTCCTTCTTTGAAGAAGGATTAGGACATAATGATGGAACAACAATCTCTTGATTGATATTCTTGTTAGAAACCACCTTGGGTAAAAACCCAGGAGTTGTACGCAGAACTACTTTATCTGAATGAAAGATCAGATAAGGAGAATCACAATGTAAGGCAGATAACTCAGAGACTCTTCGAGCCGAGGAAATAGCCATCAGAAATAGAACTTTCCATGATAGAAGTTTGATATCAATAGAATGAAGGGGCTCAAAAGGAACCCCTTGAAGAACTTTAAGAACCAAGTTTAAGCTCCATGGAGGAGCAACAGGTTTAAACACAGGCTTAATTCTAACTAAAGCCTGACAAAATGCCTGAACGTCTGGAACTCCTGCCAGACGCTTGTGTAAAAGAATAGACAGAGCAGAAATCTGTCCCTTTAAAGAACTAGCTGATAGTCCTTTGTCCAAACCCTCTTGGAGGAAGGACAAAATCTTAGGGATCCTAACCCTACTCCATGAGTAATTCTTGGATTCACACCAATGAAGATTTTTACGCCATATCTTGTGGTAGATTTTCCTGGTGACAGGCTTTCGTGCCTGTATTAAGGTATCAATGACTGACTCGGAGAAGCCACGCTTTGATAGGATCAAGCGTTCAATCTCCATGCAGTCAGTCTCAGAGAAATTAGATTCGGATGATTGAAAGGACCTTGTATTAGAAGGTCTTGTCTCAGAGGCAGAGTCCATGGTGGAAAGGATGACATGTCCATCAGATCTGCATACCAGGTCCTGCGTGGCCACGCAGGCGCTATCAGAATCACTGATGCTCTCTCCTGTCTGATTTTGGCAATCAGTCGAGGGAGCAGAGGAAACGGTGGAAACACATAAGCCAGGTTGAAGAACCAAGGAGCTGCTAGAGCATCTATCAGCGTCGCTTCTGGGTCCCTGGACCTGGATCCGTAACAAGGAAGCTTGGCATTCTGGCGAGACGCCATGAGATCCAGTTCTGGTTTGCCCCAACGATGAACCAATTGAGCAAACACCTCCAGATGGAGTTCCCACTCCCCCGGATGAAAAGTCTGACGACTTAGAAAATCCGCCTCCTAGTTCTCTACACCTGGGATATGGATTGATGATAGGTGGCAAGAGTGAGTCTCTGCCCAGCGAATTATCTTGGAGACTTCTAACATCGCTAGGGAACTCCTGGTTCCCCCTTGATGGTTGATGTAAGCCACAGTCGTGATGTTGTCCGACTGAAATCTGATGAACCTCAGGGTTGCTAACTGAGGCCAAGCTAGAAGAGCATTGAATATTGCTCTTAACTCCAGAATGGGAGGAGTTTCTCCTCCTGAGTCCACGATCCCTGAGCCTTCAGGGAATTCCAGACTGCACCCCAACCTAGAAGGCTGGCATCTGTTGTTACAATCGTCCAATCTGGCCTGTGAAAGGTCATACCCTTGGACAGGTGGACCCGAGATAACCACCAGAGAAGTGAATCTCTGCTTTCCTGATCCAGATTCAGTAGAGGGGACAAATCTGTGTAATCCCCATTCCACTGACTGAGCATGCATAATTGCAGCGGTCTGAGATGCAGGCGCGCAAATGGCACTATGTCCATCGCCGCTACCATTAAGCCGATTACTTCCATGCACTGAGCCACCGCAGGGCGCGGAATGGAGTGAAGAACACGGCAAGCATTTAGAAGTTTTGATAACCTGGACTCCGTCAGGTAAATTTTAATTTCTACAGAATCTATAAGAGTCCCTAGGAAGGAAACCCTTGTGAGAGGAGATAGAGAACTCTTTTCTTCGTTCACTTTCCACCCATGCGACCTCAGAAATGCCAGAACTATCTCTGTATGAGACTTGGCAATTTGAAAGCTTGACGCCTGTATCAGGATGTCGTCTAGATAAGGAGCCACCGCTATGCCTCGCGGTCTTAGAACCGCCAGAAGTGAGCCCAGAAGCTTTGTAAAAATTCTCAGGGCTGTAGCCAACCCGAAGGGAAGAGCTACAAATTGGTAATGCCTGTCTAGAAAGGCAAACCTTAGGAACCGATAATGATTCTTGTGAATCGGAATGTGAAGGTAGGCATTCTTTAAGTCCACTGTGGTCATGTACTGACCCTCTTGGATCATGGGTAAGATGGTTCGAATAGTTTCCATCTTGAATGACGGAACTCTGAGGAATTTGTTTAAGATCTTTAGATCCAAAATTGGTCTGAAGGTTCCCTCTTTTTTGGGAACCACAAACAGATTTGAATAAAAACCCTGTCCTTGTTCCGTCCGCGGAACTGGATGGATCACTCCCATTACTAGAAGGTCTTGCACGCAGCATAGGAATGCCTCTTTCTTTATCTGGTTTGCAGATAATCTTGAAAGGTGAAATCTCCCTTGTGGAGGAAAAGCTTTGAAGTCCAGAAGATATCCCTGAGATATGATCTCCAACGCCCAGGGATCCTGAACATCTCTTGCCCACGCCTGGGCAAAGAGAGAAAGTCTGCCCCCTACTAGATCCGTTGTCGGATAGGGGGCCGTTCCTTCATGCTGTCTTGGAGGCAGCAGCAGGCTTTCTGGCCTGCTTGCCCTTGTTCCAAGACTGGTTAGATTTCCAGGCCTGCTTGGATTGAGCAAAAGTTCCCTCTTGTTTTGAAGCAGAGGAAGTTGATGCTGCACCTGCCTTGAAATTTCGAAAGGCACGAAAATTAGACTGTTTAGCCCTTGATTTGGCCCTGTCCTGAGGAAGGGTATGACCCTTACCTCCAGTAATGTCAGCAATAATTTCTTTCAAACCAGGCCCGAATAAGGTCTGCCCCTTGAAAGGAATGTTGAGTAATTTAGACTTTGAAGTCACGTCAGCTGACCAGGATTTAAGCCATAGCGCCCTACGTGCCTGGATGGCGAATCCGGAATTCTTAGCCGTTAGTTTAGTCAAATGAACAATGGCATCAGAAACAAATGAATTAGCTAGCTTAAGTGTTCTAAGCTTGTCAATGGTTTCAGTCAATGGAGCTGTATGGATGGCCTCTTCCAGGGCCTCAAACCAGACCGCCGCCGCAGCAGTGACAGGCGCAATGCATGCAAGGGGCTGTAAAATAAAACCTTGTTGAATAAACATTTTCTTAAGGTAACCCTCTAATTTTGTATCCATTGGATCTGAAAAAGCACAACTGTCCTCAACCGGGATAGTGGTACGCTTTGCTAAAATAGAAACTGCTCCCTCCACCTTAGGGACAGTCTACCATAAGTCCCGTGTAGTGGCGTCTATTGGAAACATTTTTCTAAATATAGGAGGGGGGGAAAACGGCACACCGGGTCTATCCCACTCCTTACTAATAATTTCTGTAAACCTTTTAGTTATTGGAAAAACATCAGTACACACCGGCACTGCATAGTATTTATCCAGTCTACACAATTTCTCTGGCACTGCAATTGTGTCACAGTCATTCAGAGCAGCTAACACCTCCCCAAGCAATACACGGAGGTTCTCAAGCTTAAATTTAAAATTATAAATATCTGAATCAGGTTTCCCAGAGTCAGAGATGTCACCCACAGACTGAAGCTCTCCGTCCTCAGGTTCTGCATATTGTGACACAGTATCAGACATGGCTCTTACAGCATCTACGCGCTCTGTATCTCGTCTAACCCCAGAGCTATCGCGCTTGCCTCTTAATTCAGGCAATCTGGCTACTACCGCTGACAGGGTATTATCCATGATCGCAGCCATGTCCTGCAAAGTAATCGCTATGGGCGTCCCTGATGTACTTGGCTCCTTATTAGCGTGAGTCCCTTGAGCGGGAGGCACAGGGTCTGACACGTGGGGAGAGTTAGTCGGCATAACTTCCCCCTCGACAGAACCCTCTGGTGACAATTCTTTTATAGATAAAGACTGATCTTTACTGTTTAAGGTGAAATCAATACATGTAGTACACATTCTCCTATGGGGCTCCACCATGGCTTTTAAACATAATGAACAAGTAGTTTCCTTTGTGTCAGACATGTTTGTACAGACTAGCAATGAGACTAGCAAGCTTGGAAAACACTTTAAACCAAGTTAACAAGCAATATAAAAACGTTACAGCGCCTTTAAGAAAAACAAATTTTGTCAAAATTTGAAATAACAGTGAAAAAAGACAGTTAAACTAACGAAATTTTTACAGTGTATGCAACAAGTTAGCAGAGCATTGCACCCACTTGCAAATGGATGATTAACCCCTTAATACCAAAAACGGAATAACAAATGACAAAAACATTTTTAAAACCAGTCACAACTGCCACAGCTCTACTGTGGCTGTTACCTTCCTCAAACACGACTTTTGAAGCCTTTTGAGCCCTTCAGAGATGTCCTGTATCATGCAGAGGGAAGCTGAATGTCTCTGTCTGTAATTTTAGCTGTGCAGAAAAGAGCTAAAATAGGCCCCTCCCACTCATGTTACAACAGTGGAAAGCCTCAGGAAACTGTTTCTAGGCAAAAATCAAGCCAGCCATGTGGAAAAAAACTAGGCCCCAATAAGTTTTATCACCAAGCATATATAAAAACGATTAAACATGCCAGCAAACGTTTTATATTGCACTTTTATAAGAGTATGTATCGCTGGTAATAAGCCTGATACCAGTCGCTATTAAATCACTGTATTTAGGCTTAACTTACATTAATCCGGTATCAGCAGCATTTTCTAGCAAATTCCATCCCTAGAAATATGTTAACTGCACATACCTTATTGCAGGATAACCTGCACGCCATTCCCCCTCTGAAGTTACCTCACTCCTCAGAATATGTGAGAACGGCAGTGGATCTTAGTTACTTCTGCTAAGATCATAGAAAACGCAGGCAGATTCTTCTTCTAAATGCTGCCTGAGATAAAATAGTACGCTCCGGTACCATTTAAAAATAACAAACTTTTGATTGAAGAAAAAAACTAACTATAATACACCACTCTCCTCTTACTACCTCCATCTTTGTTGAGAGTTGCAAGAGAATGACTGGATATGGCAGTGAGGGGAGGAGCTATATAGCAGCTCTGCTGTGGGTGATCCTCTTGCAACTTCCTGTTGGGAAGGAGAATATCCCACAAGTAATGGATGATCCGTGGACTGGATACACTTAACAAGAGAAAAACAAATTTGATAATAGAAGTAAAATGGAAACCAAACAACCTTTTAAAATTTGGGGAAGTTGTTACTGGCTGGTTTTGTAATACAGAGATGGCTTAGGTGATTGAAAAGGAGTCATTACACTACTAAGCACAGGATAATGTAAAGAGAGTCTGGAGCTAATAAAATATCTGCCCCTGAGGGAATTTTGAAAAATATTTTCAGCAACAACAAAAAAAAGCCGGAATCTGCTGCTAATTTGTTTCTCCCATTGAACTAATTGAAAACTCTGGTGTGTATTGTTGCCAATTAAGGCTGTCTGTAAATGAGTTGTCCACTGCTCTAAGTAATCACTGTCTAGTTTGTAGCTGGTTTAAACAATATGAAGCATTCTGAAGGAAACATAGGTTACAGAATTTGTTTTTCAGTTTCTGTAAGGAGTAAGGGACAAATACAATTTACAGCAGGTGTAGAATAGACAGAGGTAATGTTATCTACAGTAAAAAATAATTAAAAAAAAAAACAATGGAAATACATAGTAAAGTATTTTTATGGCATATAATTAAAGGGACGGTGAAGGCAAAATTAAACTATTGTGATTCAGATAGAGCATGCAGCTTTTAAAAAAAAACTTTCCAATTTACTTCTATTTTTTTTTTTATTATTCTCTTGATATCCTTTATCTTTTAGAGTAAACCCTAGGTAGGCTGTCAGTAGCTTAGGAGCATGCACGTGTTTGTAGCAGCCCAGCCTGTGGTAGCAGTTTTTGTAACTACAGTATAACATGTCTATAAACAACGTTGCACAACCCTGGTGCCAGATGGCTAAAGATACGTCCACCCTCCTGAGCTCATCTAGGATTACTCTTTAATGAAGGATCAATAGAAATAAGAAAAATTGGGAAGCTTCCGGTTGGAGGAGGAGCGTGTAGGTTGACTGCAGCTCTGCAGCGTGTCTGCCGCATGTGTGAGAGACGCTGATAGTACAGCCCTCCTAACGGACCCTAGGAGCCAGCAGTGGAACCGGGTCAGGGTCGAAAGATCCGCGTGTCGGAAGACACCTGAAGTCCTCTACATTCGAGAGGCGAAGGAAAGGATTGGCCCCAAGGAAGTGCAGAGGTGCAAAAGGGGAAACAGGCATTAACCAGGCAAGTCTGAGAGATAGGCTTGGCTTAGTGTGCAGGAGAAGCCCGTATCTTTCTGATGCTGCATGAAAGGGGGCAATTGAGACCCGCATACCCGCACACCAGTGGGCTACTGACACCCGCTCAGCAGAAGGAGGCTGAAACCCTGAGCTCACTTGGAGTAACTGAGACCCGCATAGCAGTGACAGCTGACATCCACACAGCAGGCAGAGGTGGAAGCCCTGTGTACACCGGGTAAAGCTGAGGAGGAGAATTGCCGCTTTCTAGGACGCTGCAGTAGCAAGGACACTGTAGCTAGAAGCGGCGAGAGAATGGCTGACTGCGGCTGACTGCATCTCCTACATGGAACAAGCCTGAATGCAGGTTTAATGGTGGTGAGGGATTACTCATCACTCAGGTAACTTTTTCTTTTCTGTTTCCTTCACTGTCTATCCGGAAGGTAGGACAACAACAGAGAGCTTTCTTTTTAAACTTTGACATGACTGTCTGCTAAAGCAACGTTTAAGGAAGGTCATGGGGAAATTCTGAACTTTACTGAGCAACTGTTGTGCCTGGAGGAGCTGGTCCTTTCAGAACTCTATTCCTGCTGACTTTCCCATTATATCATATGTTTGCCTTTTTCTCTATCACAGAAAATGACAATAGACACTTGCATATGTATATATATGTAGTACAATGAACATTATTTGGACATTATTTGCTGGTGAGCTGTTTAGTAACAGAAAACAGGTTAACATAGTTGGTTAAGGTTAAAAAGAGTTGGATTTATGATATATGGGTTTTTTCTCTGAAGTGCACAAGATAAAAGGCACTGTTACAATTTTGATAAATATCTGCCTCTGAAGGGAAAAAAAAAATAAAAAAATAAAAAAAAATAAAAAGGGGGGAAGAAAGAGGAAATAAAGGGGGCAGAGAAAGTACTGAGTGACACAATTGTTAAATACCACTTTAAAGAATATGGTGAAATGTGATATATATTATGTGAATTCTGTCTGAGTTGTGGATTCTTTGAAAATTGAATGTGCTTAAAGGCCAGAGGGCAGACTTGCTGAACGTATAGATCTCAGTTGTAAAAAGTTAAGCAGTGGGCTTGACAATCTTTTCTGTTTTAAAGGGGTATCAGATAAGCAGAGCATCCCTAGATTTAGAGCAATTAGCTCTCAGAAAAGTTATACATTACATAGTGCCATCCTAGACATATTTTGCTTTTGAAGTCTTTATAGTGAATGGTATAATGGTTAAAGCTTATTCCCTAATAGTTTTTATAGTACTAATATGAGCACCTGACCCTGTCTGATCTCGAAAGTTAAGCAGGGACATCCTATTTTTAGCCGAAGCTTAGGAGAATAAGTATACTCAAAGAGTGATATATTACATTTTGCTCTTTAAATTGTGACATTATACAGAGCAGAGTATCACAGGGCCAGGCGTGCCTCTAACCCTGTCTGATCTTGGTAGCTTAGCATAACAACTTAAACTCCATAGAATATAATCAGGGGTAAAAGACTGTCTGGAAAACATACTCTTGGTTAAGTTTTAGAATCATCAACAGTTGAAGCAGACAGGGGGGAAAAAAGAAAAGAAAGGGGAAAAAAAAAAAAAAAAAACAAACAAAAACCTGTCAGAGTATTTCAACAAACGGCGGTGTGATCCCTTATGGACAAGTTTGTTTCACAATACAAAAATAAATCCCCAGCTATGGCAGCCAGGAGCAGGGAGAAAAAAAATAAAGGAGGTAGTGAAAATATATCTGAAACCATAAATTAGAGTATCAACCAGTTAGATACACAAGCACTAACTAAAACGATGTCAGACATCTTCTTGCCCCAGTTTGAACTAATTAAATCTGAGATATCTGGCCTTGCTAATGAAGTTAGACACTTCTCCAAAAGGTTAGGGGAAGCTGAACAACGTATATCAGATTTGGAAGATAGGGTGGAAGGGCATGAGCTAAGCAACACTGACATGAGGAAAGATTTGGATAGACTACAGCAGAAAGTTGAGGACTTAGAAAACCGTGCACGTAGGAACAACTTAAAGATTATAGGATTACCCGAAAACACACAATATAAGGATCTAAATTTATTTATGTCTGAAATTCTACCAAAATTACTAGATGTGCCATCCACAGATCTTCCTCTTACAGTGGAGAGAGTGCATAGAATAGGGCATAGAAGAGAAGATAGTAATTCCGACAGACCCAGACCAATAATTGCTAGATACCTCAATTTCCAAGATAAGGTGAAAATACTACAGCACTTTAGGAAAAAGAGAGACATAGTTATTGAAGGGAAAAAGATCCTTATATTTCAGGATTTCTCGGCAGAGGTATCTAGCAAGAGGAAATTAATGGCGCCTGCATGTACTCAGCTGATCAATAAAGGTTACAATGCCACATTAATATACCCTGCTAGAATCCGTGTACAAGGCACTGAAGGGAATAGACTGCTAGAAAACCCTAGGGAGGCTGAAGCCTTTATGAGAGAAGAGGTAATATAACAGTGGTTAATCATAATAAAAAAAAGGTTTGAATATATTTGATGGACAAGATAGATAGAGAATGTAGAGTTCTTTGGGGAGCGGGGAAATGTGGGCCTGGGAGGGGGGGGGGTGTTCTTTCTTTTCTTTTTTTTTTTCTCTCTCCCCGTGCCCTATACGCTACTCGCACTCAGGTGGGCACTTTTACTATAGTTTAAATGATTAATCAAATTAAATGTGTCTCCTGGAATGTGAGCGGCATCACCTCCCCGATGAAGAGGAAAACAATTTTGGCTCAGCTTAAGAGTCTGAAGGCAGATGTTGCCCTCATCCAGGAGACACTCTTGAAAGAAGTAGAACTGCTCAAACTGAGAGCAGGCTGGGTGGGAGAAGTAGTGGGAACCCCATGCAGCAAAAGAAAGAAAGGGGTAGCAATTCTTTTGAATAAAAAATTACAATATACTATTTTATCCACTGAGCTAGACTCAGAAGCAAGATATATGATTCTAAAATTGGTAATTGAGAGAAGAAAATTTACTATATGTAACGTCTATGGTCCCAACGATTACAATCCAATATTCTGGTCAGAACTCCAATCCCAGCTATTGGAAAAGGCAGAGGGGGCTCTTATCCTAGGGGGTGACTTTAACATGGTGTTTCAAATCCCTCTAGACAGAGCTAGAAAAGGAGATACCGGGAGGAAAACTAGAAGAGATAAGCTTGAGGCTAAGTTACTCAGTAAATTTATAGCTAATCTTAAAGTGAAAGATATCTGGAGAGAGAGGAATCCAATTGGCAGGGAGTATACGTGTGCCTCAAAGGCTCATATGACGTTTTCAAGGATAGATATGTTCATGATCTCAGAGAAATTAACTGGCCTCTAGGTCGATGCAGAAATAAAAGACATAATAATATCAGACCATGCCCCAATAATTCTTAAAATTAGCCTGGATAATGATAACTCCCCCGTGAGAAGATTCTGGTTTCCTAAGTATTTGATTAATGACAGAGAATTTAAAAATATGTTGATGACAAAATGGCAGGATTTTTATACAAATAACGTAGAATACTTGGAAAAACCAGAGATATTTTGGGAAGCATCAAAATCAGTAATGCGTGGTGAAGTTATTGCTTTTTTGAGCAATAGAAAGAGAAAACAAAAAATTAAAGAAAAGGAAATGTTAAAAAGATTATCTTCAGCATATAATAAGTATTTGGAGGAATCAAATAGCACCAACTGGCAACACTTTATAGACGCTAAGGAGGCTAGGGACATCTGGCTTCTTAATAAAACTACCCAAGAAGAACTTAGGCTGTCAGCAAAATTTTAGACATGGAAATAAAACAGGGAAATTCCTAGCTAACTTGGTAAGGAGAGCTAAAGGACATAATCATGTTGGCGGGATAATGACAAAGGGGAAGATAGAACATAAGACGAAAGACATTTTAAGATTGTTTAAAGAATATTATCAAAAGGTTTATGGTTCGGGAGAATTGAACCTCGAAAATAAGGATGATTTCTGGGCTAAGATAACAAAACCAAAATTTGATGAAATAGAAAGAAACAAACTTATCAAACCAATATCAGAAGAAGAAGTTATCAACGCCATCAAGAAGTTAAAAAATAACAAAGCTTCAGGTCCAGATCTATTACCTAATGAGTATTATAAATTACTAATAGAGAGTATAGTTCCAACTTTAACTACACTGTTTAACCATTACTTTATAAAAGGGAAAGAAATGTCTTCCAATTTCACGGCATCTTGGACCACGTTAATCTTAAAACCTGATAAAGATTCCACACTGATGGAATCATATAGACCCATATCCTTGTTGAACTCGGATTACAAAATCTTAACCGGTATTATCGCAAACAGACTTCAGGCAGTATTAAAATCTATTATTCATATTGACCAGACGGGCTTTATGGTAGGAAGAAACTCCGCCTCCAATTTACGAAAATTGTTTTTAGTGCTAGATTCTACGAAAAGTGAAAAACATTCTCAAAAACATAAAGATAAAAACATGAAAGGGGACAGACCTAGTTTAGCTATACTCTCCCTAGATGCACAGAAAGCCTTTGACTCAGTGGAATGGGACCATTTATTCACCTCAATGTCAGAGTTTGGGTTCCCAGAAACTATAATACAATTGATTAAAAATATTTACAGAAAACCATGCACTGCAATTTTGGTGAATGGCCAGGTATCAAAAAACCTATTGTTAGAGAGAGGCACTAGACAGGGCTGTCCTCTTTCACCGCTACTATTTAATGTAGTTATAGAGCCACTAGCCATAATGTTAAGAGAAAGAATACAGGGCATAATGGTGGGCAAATATGAGAGTAAAGTCTCCCTTTATGCAGATGACCTATTGTTATACGTTCGCAATCTAAAGGTTAATATCCCATTAGTTTTGGAAATAATAGAAGACTTTAGTACCTTTTCAGGCTATAAGATTAACATAAACAAATCTGAATTGATGATACTAAGGGAAGATAAAGATTGGAGCCCAGGAAATCATTTTAAGCTAGCTCGAGAAAGTATAAGGTACTTAGGAATCTTAATCTCAACTTAAGAGGACCTATTGTATAGCTTAAATTATACACCCCTGATTAGAAAATTAAAAGAAGATTTAAAAGCTTGGTCTAAATTACTCTTATCACTCACTGGCAGGGTTAACACATTTAAAATGATAATGTTCCCTAAAATATTGTATTTAATTCAAAACGTTCCCATCCCGATGTCAAAGAAAGACATCAGAGAGATCTCGGTGGCGGTAAGGCAATTCATATGGAATAATAAGAAACCAAGAATAGCTATGAATAAATTATATTTACAAAGAGATATGGGTGGATTAGCTCTCCCAAACTTGGAACATTATAACTGGATAATGTTAAGTAGGATAGTGGTAGAATGGATAACAGGGGTCTTGTACTTCATAATTCCAGAAATTGAAAGGAATTTCTGTATGCCACATAACTTGGTGAATTTGATACACTGTCCATGGCGAAGACTGCCAACAAATATTAAAAATATAAAAACTATTGTAAATCCCATCATAGCTTGGCAGAAGTTGTGTATTATCTTAGGAATAAAATATAAGATGTCCAAATATTTATTAATACAAAATAACTTAGCTTTCCCAGGGGGCTTTAATTCCACTGTTTTTCAGAGCTGGGGGGCTAAAGGGTTAGAATTTATTTGGCAAATACTAGATAAAGAAAGAAAGACTGTTAAATCATTCGACTCTTTGAAAACTGATTTCCACATAGATAACAGAGATTTTTTCGCCTATCTCCAGGTCAGGCATTATGCTCAGCAATTGATCAGGGAAAATGGGTGGAATTGGGGATGGGGAAAAATTGAATCATGGGTAAAAATGGTTATGCATGGAGTGAGTTCAATTTCACCCTGGTATAAACTCATCTCTGTTAAAGAAGGTCTAAATAACTTAGGTAATATAACGAATAGATGGAGTCCCTTCATTACCGAATTAGGCGAGTCTAATGAAAAGATAAAAGAATCAATCTCCCAAGTGGCTAAAACAACAATATCCGAAACCTGGAGAGAAGCTCACTTAAAGTTATTATACCGCACTTACTACACGCCAGAGAGGGGCGCGAAGTGGGGTAATACACAATTTAATAAATGTCCTAAATGCAGTCAAACTGAAGCGGATTTAATATATATGATTTGGAAGTGCCCTATAATTAGACAATTCTGGCTTAAAATTGAGTTTTGGCTACGTAAAATACTAAAGAGATCTAGTATCTTTACATTAGAACACATAATACTTTTACTAAGGGTTAAAGAATGGGGGGAAGACTGGAGATTTATAAATATTTCAATACTTGCGGCTAGAAGTATAATCTTTAGAAATTGGAAGAATAGTAAAAAACCTAATTTCGTAGACTGGAAAAATTTTCTGATAAAACAAGCTATTATTGAACAATTTGATATTCAAGAATTGAATGATTTTACCAGCAGAGAATATAGGAAGAAATGGGAAAAATTGATACATTCCCTCCCAAACACTATACAAGAACAATTCTGGTATTCTTTTAGGAAAACAGCCGAAACCTAAGAGGAAGCTGTAGTGCGAGTGGTGTGGGGGCCATGGGAGAGAGATTATATACATCTAATTTTTTTTTTTTTTTCTTTCTTCTTGTCTGTCTGAGTGTTTGTATGTCAGTTCTGTTTTTTTTTTTTTTTTTGGTTTAGGGTAGGGTGATATGAGGGAATAAAATTATCCTAATATAAGTACAGAACGTAGGATGGCTTACACTGTATGAAATAACGTTGGATAAAAAGTAAGCTTTAGGATTAAATCACAAGGGCTTAGGTTGTATAAAGCGGGAAATGGTTTTACACCTTGCATGGCGAAAAGCGGGCCTGAACGAAAGGCTGTTCATTTGTTTATTATTTACATTCGGTAATGCACCCTGCGAGGTGAAAGGTAAGCCCAATTGAGAGGCCATGTATTTATATTTTTGGATTATAAATAAAATATTTAAAAAAAAAAAAAAGAAATAAGAAAAATTGATAATTGAAGTAAATTTTAAAGTTATTTAAAATGTTGCGCTCTTATTTATTTAAAGGGAAAATCTGCTTGAAAAATGTATTGTTTAAAAAGATAGATAATCCCTTTATCACCCATTCCCAATTTTTGCACAACCAACACGGTTATATTGTTATACTTTTTACCTCTGTGATTACCTTGTATTCTAAGCCTCTGCTGACTGCTCCCTTATCTCAGTTCTTTTGACAGACTTGTATTTTAGCCAATCAGTGCTGACTCATAAATAACTCAGCACAATGTAATCTATACGGCACACATGAACTAGCGCTGTCTATTTGTGAAAAACTCACTAAGATAAAAGGGGGTTTCAACGGCTTAGAAAACAGTTTATGAACCTACCGAGGTTTAGCTTACAACAAAGGATACCAAGAGAACAAAGCAAATTTGATGATAAAAGTAAAATGGAAAGTTGTTTAAAATTGCATGCCCTATCTAACTCATGAAAGTTAAGTTGAATTTTGGCTTTTCACATTACAATCTCAAAGCATTATCATTTTAAAGGGACATTGTACACTAGTTTTTTCTTGGCATACATGTTTGTAGATGATTCATTTATTTAGCGCATCTGGGAGGGTTTTTGTAACAACGTATAGTTTTGCTTATTTTTTTAATAACATTGTGCTGATTTTCAGACCCCTAACCAAGCCCCACAGTGTCAGATGTATACTCGCGTTTACAGACTACTGCTGGCTCCTGTTTATGCTATCTGTCTTTTCATATACAGGGAAGGGGGGGGAGGAGTATCTGCTCTTCTTGTTTTTCCAGCCCCTTTCACTGGGTGTCCCAGTCAACCTCATCAACAGTGCTAAACTGGGAGCTTCTATGAAAGTTTTTTAAAGGTTTTATACTGGGTTTATAGATTAGTATCTGTGCATATTCTTATTTACAGTAGTGTCTATTACATGCAGTTTTATGAAAATTGGTGTATACTGTCCCTTTATTTTTTTTTAGCTTAGCTGAGTGGAATTCCGGTCAGTGACAAAACTCTGTAAATGAAACAATTTAGAAGAGGCACAACTGGGAGTGTGGGATCATAAAACAAAGTTCACTGAACTTCTCTTGTAAACATTCACAAGGAGCTGTTGCTGATAAACTTTTCACTCCCCCTTAATTAAATCTAGAATTGTTGCTTTTGATAGCACTTTAAAATGTTAAAAATAACAGAAAAAAATAGCAAGTTACAAAGAAATTGTAAGGGTTGTTTTTAAAGGCACGATCTGAAAATGATATGATGGAAATAAACAGAATTAGTGATTCAATTTAAAATATTAAAAAATAATATTTCTTTTTTTTGTTTTTGTTTGCCGAGCTTGTTTTCCTGGTAGAATTACAGAATACTTAGGACTTCACTGTTTTCAATCATAAACATGGAAGGTACATATTACATTTTATTTTAATTTTTTTATTAACCCCTTCGCTACCGGGAATTTTTAGAGAAAAACGTGTCCTAAATACTGGAGATTTTGTAGTATTTTTGCTTGCACTCCATTTAAACAGAAATAGAGCCTTGTTTTATTTAAACTATCAAAACTACATATAATTTTTTTAGGTAGACAACCAAGGGAATTAATCTAGGCCCATTTTTTATATATTTCATGCAACCATTTCACTGCCAAATGCGATCTTATATATATATAAAAAAAAAAAAACATGAACTTTTTCACAAACTTTGGGCTTCTCACTGAAATGATTTGCATACCACTTGTGCAGTCACAACTCAAATGGTTGTAAAAGGTTATTTGGGATCCTTTATGTCCATAAATAGCAGACATGCATGGATTTGCCTTTGCTTTTTTTGTTATTAAAAGGCCGCTAATTGCAGATGGCACCACACTTCTGTTATTCCCAGAAGTGAAGCTGTAAATCAGTTAGATTGTAAGGCTATTATTTGCTCTAGTGTTGGGATTACCCTCTCATCTGACAACTCCCATCCCCTGATCCCTACCCGATACCTCCCCATCAGCTCTCTTCCCTCCTCCCCCCACTGGTCACTACCATCTTAAAGGGACATTAAACACTTTGAGATGGTAATATAAAATGATAAATTGTATATAATAAAACAGCTCTGCAATATACTTTCATTATTTATTTTGTCCTCTTCTCCTGTAATTCCATTCAGAAATTGTGAGCTTTTCAGTTCCTGTTAGAAATGGAAGTGCAGAACACTGTTAAATCCAGCAAAACCATTGGCTGCACACTCTAGTGACCTATTTATAACTGTCCCTAATTGGCCACAGCAGAGAAGGTAACACAAGTTACAACATGGCAGCTCCCAGTGTTTTATAGACACTAAAACTTTACACTTATTTTGTCACTTTTTAAACAACTAATGAAACTTTAAAAAATACATCTACATGTTAGTCATGGACTAATCTTTTCTTTGAATGCATCATTCTATCTAGCATGTATTTAGTGTTTAATGTCCCTTTAAGAACTGTCAGACAGTCTGCAAATATGTAGCTTAGGACAGTGTAGTTTTTTTTTTTTAAATATATTTTTTTTTTTATTTCTGTAGTGTAGGGATCCCACCTCCCTGATACCCCCAACAGCTCTCTTACCCTCCCCCCTCACACTGTCAACGCCAAGTGTGTTACTGGCAGACAGTCTGCCAGTAAACAAATTATGATTTATTTTAATTTAAATTTATATTATCAATTTTATGTTTCTGTAGTATAGAGACCCCCCTCACCCTCCTGACCTCACCCCTCCAAGCAACACCTGTTTTTCTGTAGTGAAGGGTCCCACCTCCCCCTTCCAAATGATCATTTTCTGTAGCTTTGATACCTATCCCTCCCCCTACCATGCCTAATATTTTTCTGTAGTGCAGGGAAACCCTGCCCCTCCCTCTCTCCCCCTCCCTATGCTGGGCTGCTCACCCAACTCCCCCTCCTTCCCTCCCATCACTCAGCACAAATGGAAAATCATTGCAAAGAGTGACACAGACAGTGTCACTCTCTGTAATGATTGGCGATCTGGCTTTATATGGTAAAGGAGCACAATTAGTGCTCCTTTACCATGTAAAGGCAGATGCCTTCAGCCCCCTGGTTGCAGCTCCCGCTGTCTAAACTGATAGTGGGGACTGCAACATGTGCTTCTGTGCTGGACGTAGGTACTACATCAACACGATACACTGGGCTAAGTACTGTGTGATATAGTACCTGCAAATGGCACAATGGGTTAAAGGTGGCTAAAGCTTAACCAGTAACCCAATTCTTATCCTTCAAGTCTAAAAACCATTGGTGGGTATAGATGGTACTAAGTCACCCCAACCCTCAAGGATGGGGAAAAAAAAGAATTTTACCAAACAATCATTTGCATGTCCATTGCTCTAATCAATTCTCCATAATGCTCAGTTCCACCACTTAGATCATGTGACCAGAAATGGCAGCATTCTAGACTCTCAGAGTAGCAGGACTTAGTTAATGGGATATAGTGTATTAAAAAAAAAAAATACAGAACATTGTTTAAAATGATACTAAACAGTAGACACATTCTAGACATAATGATTTATTCAAAGCTAAGATTAGCCTCAGAATAATACACAGATGTATTTTTTTACACTTATATTAGTTGTTTAAATATTAAATATATAATTGTAAAGGTTTAGTTTCAATAAAGTTCTTTAGCTTCTACAAAGTAATGGGCGCCACCATATTTTCCAATTATACCCACTGAGGATAATCAGAGACAGATATTTTTACTGCATGTTTCATATCTGTTTTTAATTGTCCTCAGCAGGAAAGATAAGTCGAAAACTTAGGTTAAAACATGGCAGTGCTCATAACTATGTAGAAATGGGACAACATAAATAATTAAAGTATATTGCAAAGTTTTAAAACAGCAGGAAGTAAACGTACAAATATCTTGCTACCCTCATCTCCTCAATGTTGTCAATAGAGAAATCCATTTAAAATGTGTACATTTGTGAGCACATGATCACCCATGCATAAACACAATAATATTCTATAGACCTCACTTTGTCTACTCATGGTTTGAAATGTTGCAACATTACTGGGGAGGGACGCACATGTGCTAGGCTTCTAATAATGCTGCCCTCCCTAAGTGAAGTTAAAGGGACATGAAACCCAATTTTTTCCTTTCATAAATCAGATAGAGAAAACAATTTTTAAAAAGTTTCCAATTTACTTATTCTTTGTTGAAGAGATATCTAGATAGGTAGCGTGCACATGCATGGAGCACTACACGACAGGAAATAGTGCTGCTATCTAGTGCTAATATATAACATTTTTGCTGCGGTCATGTAGTGCTGCAGACACGTGCACACTCCTGAGCTTACCTTCCTGCTTTTCAACAAAGGATAACAAGAAAACATAGACAATTTAATAATAGAAGTAAATTGGAAAGTTGTTTAACATGGTATGTTCAATCTGAATCATAAAAGAAAAATGCTGGGTTTTACATCTCTTTAATACAGTCCTAATGATCCTTAATCACACAGGGAAGTGAAAAGCAAGATAAATACAATTACATTTTATGGAGGTAAATTAAATGGGCTCATTCATGAAGCCCTGTAACATGATACATTGTTGTGTATTAGAAATTGTCAGTGGGTACTGGATGAACAGGAGAAGGTAGGCAGCAAGGTTCATCCAAAAACAAAGGATGAAGTGGAAAACAGGAATTTATCCTTAAAGGGACACTAAACCCCAATTTGTTCATCCAGGATTCAGATAGATCATTCAATTTTAAGCAACTTTCCAGTTAACCCCTTTTTATCAATTTTTCTTTGGTCTCTTGCTATCTTTATTTAAAAAGCAGGAATTTGATGCATAGGAGCCGGTCCATTTTTGGTTGAGAACCTGAGTTATGCTTGCTTATTGGTGGGTAAATGTAAGCCTCCAATAAGCAACCACTATCCATGGTGCTGAACCTAAAATGGGCTGGCTGCTAAGATTTACATTCCTGCTTTTAAAAAAAAGATAGCAAGAGAATGAAGAAAAGCTGATAATAGGAGTAAATTAGAAAGTTGCTTAAAACTTTATGCTCTATCTGAATCATGAAATAAAATATGACATCAGATATAGGCCTAGCAAGTCTGCCCAATATTTCCTATAAGTAAAAACGTATATATAGTTTGCAGGATAGTCTTATGCTTATCCCAGGCATTCTTATAGTCCCCCACAGTGTTTGTCATTGCTACCTCTTGTGGAAGTTTACTCAATGAATCAATCACCCTTTCACTTCTATACAGAAAGGGTGATTGATTTATGGAATAAACTTCCACAAGAGGTAGTAATGACAAACACTGTGGGGAACTATAAGAATGCCTGGGATAAGCATAAGGCTATCCTACGAATTAGATGAATTTATATTTTTAGGAAATATCGGGCAGACTTGCTGGGCCTATGGCTCTTATCTGCCGTCAATATCTATGTAGCATTTTAGTTATTTATAAATTCATGTAAGTTTCAGCACATAATCAAATCAAGACTCCATGCAATCTGGCTTCCATCTACCTGCCACTAAAACCCGCAGCCAGAACGGTCACAAACAAACTGCTCATAGCCAAGACAAAAGGTTGTGTCCCATACTTTTACCCCTCAGTTGCCTTCAACATAGTTGGGTTTATCAGCCATACTCTCCCCTTTATTGTAAGATCTCAATTAAGGTCCTCAATTCCACAAAGATCCATCATAACCTATCTTCTGCTTTGTTTTTCATGATGCCTTCATGTACCATTTCATAATCTGTTGGCACTTTACAGTAAACTAAATTTCCTATTACGCATGCAGTTTACAGTATATTATATACATTTAGCCACCAATCAGCAAGCGCTACCTGGATGGGCCTGCTCCTAAGCTTACATCCCTGATTTTCAAATAAAGATATCAAGAGAACGAAAAAAATTATAATAGGAGTAAATTAGAAAATTTCTTAAAATTGAATGCTCTATCCAAATCCTGAAAGAAAAAAAATGGGGTTTAGTATCCCTTTAACAATGGTCAGTGATTTAATGTCATGTTTGTTTATTCATGTTAAAGAGATAGTATATTATTAATATATTAGCTTACCTTGCACACTCTGGCTACCCTGGCCACTTGAGTCTTGTCCAGAAAAGATGAACTCTCCTCGACTGCCCTCTCATTAAAAAAGTAATAGATTTTGTCATCGTCTCCTACTTCCTCATTTAAGCTTTCCTGAACCAGAGCCGAGGACACAAAGTCGGCATCTATAAAGGAAATACAACAGACGTTGGTAAGTTTCACAAAATCTGGAATTTCCATTTATTGTAATCAAAACAAAAACAATTATTATTATTATCGGTTATTTGTAGAGCGCCAACAGATTCCGCAGCGCTAATTAAAAACCTTTCTTTTTAACCATTTGGCTATATATGGCTTTAATCATGAACAGTTATGGGGACCATCAAGGACACACAATTTGCCAATCCCAAGCAGACGTGAACACTTGTCTTTGTATTAAATAACTTTCTTAAAGGGATATGAAACCCCTAAAAATATTTTGTGATTCAGAAAGAGAATTCAATTTTATAATAGTTTCCAATTTACTTCCATTATCAAATTTGCTTCACTCCCATGATATTCTTTGTTGAAGAGATACCTAGGTAGGCATCTGGAGCACTACATAGCAGGAAAAAGTGTTGCCATCTAGTGCTCTGGCAAATGGATAACATTCTTGGAAAACTGCTGTGATACAGTATAGTGCTCCAGACACGTGCATGCTCCTGAACATTTTTCAACAAACGATACCAAAAGCACAAAGAAATTTTGATAATAGAAGTAAAATTAGAAAGTTGTTAAAATGGCATGCTCTTTCTGAATCATAAATAAATATTTTGAGTTTTATGTCCCTATAATGTTTCCAGATAGCTGAAGAATAAATGCTTGTTCCTCTGTTTGGAAAATGTTGAACAAGAATATTTTTACTCATATCCCTGCAGTCTCATTATTTCTAGCTAGAAAAGCAGGTATGTGAAATAGACACAAAAATGCTTAAAGGGACACTCAAGTCAAAATTAAACATTTGTGATTCAGATAAAGCAGGCAATTTTAAACAACTTTCAAATTTACTTCCATTAACAAAATGTACAGAGTCTTGTTATATTTACACTTTTTGAGTGGCTTGCTCCTACTGAGCATGTGCAAGAATTCACAGAATCAACGTATATATGCATTTGTGATTGGCTGATGGGTGTCACATGATACAGGAGTAGTGGAAATAGACATAACTTTTTTGTCAGAAATTTTTGTTACAACTCATTTGAAAACCATTAGATTTTGATCAACCCGTGTGTTTAACTATATGTTTAAGCTATCATTGTTACTCCTGAGCCTACCAAGCTATGTTTTTCAACAAAGTATACAAAAATAATTAAGTAAGTTTGGTTAAAGAAGTAATTGAAAATTGCATGCTCTATCTTTAACACTAAAGTTTAATTCTGACTTTAATGTCCCTTTAATTATTAATAATCTGGCTGTTCCGATCAGCCAATAGAATGCGAGCTCAATCTGATTGGCTGATTGGATCAGCCAATCGGATTGAACTTGATTCTGATTGGCTGATTCCATCAGCCAATCAGAATATTCCTACCTTAATTCCGATTGGCTGATAGAATCAGCCAATCGGAATTCGAGGGACGCCATCTTGGATGACGTCATTTAAAGGAACCGTCATTCGTCGTTCAGTTGTCGGCCAGGATGGATGTTCCGCGTCGGAGGTCTTCAGGATGCTGCCGCTCCGCTCCGGATGGATGACGATAGAAGATGCCTCTTGGATGAAGACTTCAATCGGATGGAAGACCTCTTCTGCCCCGCTTGGATGAAGACTTCTACTGGATGGAGGACCTCTTCTTGCTCCGCTTGGATGAAGAATTTGGCTCGGCTGGGTGAAGACGACTCAAGGTAGGGAGATCTTCAGGGGCTTAGTGTTAGGTTTATTTAAGGGGGGTTTGGGTTAGATTAGGGGTATGTGGGTGGTGGATTGTAATGTTGGGGGGGTATTGTATGGTTTTTTTTACAGGCAAAAGAGCTGAACTTCTTGGGGCATGCCCCGCAAAGGGCCCTGTTCAGGGCTGGTAAGGTAAAAGAGCTTTGAACTTTAGTAATTTAGAATAGGGTAGGGCATTTTTTATTTTGGGGGGCTTTGTTATTTTATTAGGGGGCTTAGAGTAGGTGTAATTAGTTTAAAATTGTTGTAAGATTTTCCTTATGTTTGTAAATATTTTTTTATTTTTTGTAACTTAGTTCTTTTTTATTTTTTGTACTTTAGTTAGTTTATTTCATTGTAGTTATTTGTAGATATTGTATTTAATTAATGTATTGATAGTGTAGTGTTAGGTTTAATTGTAGGTAATTGTAGATATTTTATTTAATTAATTTAATGATAGTGTAGTGTTAGGTTTAATTGTAACTTAGGTTAGGATTTATTTTACAGGTAATTTTGTTATTATTTTAACTAGGTAACTATTAAATAGTTATTAACTATTTAATAGCTATTGTACCTGGTTAAAATAATTACAAAGTTACCTGTAAAATAAATATTAATCCTAAAATAGCTATAATATAATTATAATTTATAGTGTAGCTATATTAGGATTTATTTTACAGGTAAGTATTTAGCTTTAAATAGGAATAATTTATTTAATAAGAGATAATTAATTTTGTTAGATGTAAATTATATTTAATTTAGGGGGGTGTTAGTGTTAGGGTTAGACTTAGCTTTAGGGGTTAATACATTTATTAGAATAGCGGTGAGCTCCAGTCGGCAGATTAGGGGTTAATAATTGAAGTTAGGTGTCGGCGATGTTAGGGAGGGCAGATTAGGGGTTAATACTATTTATTATAGGGTTAGTGAGGCGGATTAGGGGTTAATAACTTTATTATAGTAGCGCTCAGGTCCGGTCGGCAGATTAGGGGTTAATAAGTGTAGGCAGGTGTAGGCGACGTTGTGGGGTGCAGATTAGGGGTTAATAAATATAATATAGGGGTCGGCGATGTTAGGGCAGCAGAATAGGGGTACATAGGGATAATGTAAGTAGCGGCGGTTTACGGAGCGGCAGATTAGGGGTTAATAATAATATGCAGGGGTCAGCGATAGCGGGGGCGGCAGATTAGGGGTTAATAAGTGTAAGGTTAGGGGTGTTTAGACTCAGGGTTCATGTTAGAGTGTTAAGTGCAGACGTAGGAAGTGTTTCCGCATAGCAAACAATGGGGCTGCGTTAGGAGCTGAACGCGGCTTTTTTGGAGGTGTTAGGTTTTTTTTTCAGCTCAAACAGCCCCATTGTTTCCTATGGGGGAATCGTGCACGAGCACGTTTTTGAGGCTGGCCGCGTCCGTAAGCAACTCTGGTATCGAGAGTTGAAGCTGCGTTAAATATGCTCTACGCTCCTTTTTTGGAGCCTAACGCAGCCTTTATGTGGACTCTCAATACCAGAGTTATTTTTATGGTGCGGCCAGAAAAAAGCAATACGATCGGGTTGATTTCCGGCGATGCCTGTCCGCCGCCTCAGAGCAGGCGGACAGATTATGGAACTTGATAAATAGGCCCCTATGTCTCTTTTATGAAACAGAGTTTTAATCTCATACTTTTTCTACACCATAACTCAAATGAGTATTGCATATATAGATTTATATACAGTATATATATTTATAAATATAAAAGGGGAGGAGGGGGCGTGTCTGCTGTTTCTGGTTTCCCAGCCCCTTTCGCTTAACCTTATCACAGTGCTAAACTTGGAGCGTATATGTTTTTAAGATCAGTATCTGTGCATATTCTTTTTTATAGTAGTGTCTGTTATATGCAGTTATATGAAAATTGATGCCTACGTGATGAACAGGTTTGCTGAGAATTGCTTATATGGGCCCTGTATATATTTGTAAAATGTAATAATTGGCTACATCTGTCATATGTTGGGTATAACATTCTCTTACTGATAAATAATAAATCAGGGCTTGATACAGCCAGAACCTGCTCCTTTGAAGGAGAGAGATACAGACTGACAGGCTGTCACAGGCTGTCAATGCTGCACAGCAGCTATGTTCCACTTTTCCCCTTGTCAAAGGCACAGCTAACCTGCTAAAAAAAGCATTGCTTTGTGTGTGCTTGGCAATCAAATGGTTAAGTCCCTGCTTAAAAAACATTCTAATTTAAATTTTTTAAAGACCAGTATTAAATGTATTTTTACTTAAAGGGACAGTCAAGTGAAATTGAAACTTTCATGATTTAGATAGGGCATGCAATTTTAAACAAATGTCCAATTTACTTTTATCATCAAAGTTGCTTTGTTCTTTTGGTATTCTTTGTTGAAGGCTAAACCTAGGTAGGCTCATATGCTGATTTCTAAGCTTTGAAGGCTACCATTTATCCCAGTGCATTTTATTAGCTTTTGAGAGCCAGACAGTGCTACTTCATGTGTGCCATGTAGATAATATTGTGCCCTTGTGCCCACTCCTGTTTAGATATGCATGAACCAGCACTGATTGGCTAAAATGCAAGTTTGTAAAAAAAACACTGAGATGAGGAGGCTGTCTGCAGAGGCTTAAATATAAGGTACAATTAAAAAAAGGAAGAGTCCCACTAGACACCGTAAATAAATGCCTTTAATATTTTTTTTTTTATAGTTTTTGTTGTCTTACAACTTCTTTCAGTTTGAGGGCTAATTCTATCTGCAGAAGTATTGGTTGGTGAGAGCGGTCCCACATTTATGCAGATAGCAACCCATTCAGGTCGGCCATCAGGTTGTACCATCTTTTCATCGATGACCTGCTCTTCGTGTGGGATGGGAACAGTGACACAGCTAGTAAGTTTGTGTATTTCTTGGGTATTAACGATCTCAATCTACGGTTTACATATGAGTTTGATAAATCTAAGGTACATTACCTAGATTTAGAACTGAGAGGTTGGCCCTTGGGCAATGTTACCTCAGAGTTATTCAGGAAACCGATTTCAGGGAACAGTCTCTTGCATGCCAAGAGCTGTTACCCCCGACATGGGCCCTTCTTGGTCGCCAGGGGTCAATTCGTACGTTTGAAGAGGAATTGTAACCTGGCGAGCAGATTTGAGAAGCATGCTGATGATTTAGAGAACAGGCTGTGGGACAAGCGAGAAGAGAAAACAAACACAGACAGAGGTATTTTACTCAAAGATCATGTGAAGCCTAAGGATATCACTGATAACAAACTGACATTTGTGACTGATTTTTCGGCCCAATACCAGGATATCTGCAGTATTATACGCAGACATTTTTCATTGCTTATAGCAGATGATGGCCTTGCAGATACAGTGAAGAAGGGCTGTAGATTCTCCTATAAGAGGAATCAGTCTGTTTCTTCTGGGGGTACTATCCATCCCTCCATATTTTACTGTTAACTATGCAATAAAAGTCAAGTTTTATTTAAACTAAGTTGCTGGTGAACTCTCTCTTTTTTGGCTTAAATATAAGGTAATCAAAGAGCTAAAAAGTGTATTAATATAACAGTGTTGATTATGCAAAACTGGTGAATGGGTAATAAAGGGATTATAAATCTTTTTAAACAATAAAAGTTTTAAAGTAGAATGTCTATTTAAAAATGCAACTCAAAAGGAAAAATCCATATAACGTAATGTAAAAAAGTGAGTTTATGTTTTTAAATCTAGCACTGGATAAAAAAAGAAAAAAAGTTGTGAACTACTCTTCAAGGAAAATATATTAGAGGAAATATGAGATGAAGAGATGTGTGTTTCATAAAGGGATACAATACTCTAAATTTAAACAGCTTTATTTAAAAAGATGTTTAAACAACAGGAAGTGCATGGTTATGTACAACTAAGTCTCATGGCTCTACTGTTCATTGGCTGAAAGAGGCAACACACAGAAAAGGCTGGTATTATCAAAAACAGGAACATTTGTTTTTCAAAAAACAAAATTACTGTAATACATTTGAAATAATTTTATTTAAGATGGTATATAGATTTTTTTTGTATCATGTTGCTATATCAAATTAGATGTAGACTATATAATATGAATTGTTAAAGGTAACACCAGAAAATAGGTAAACCAAAAAAACAGTTATGTGAGATAATCTGACTATATAAATCCATTTTCTGCCATGTTTCTTACAATCTCCTTTGGCAGGATAAGCAAAAATGAACTCGAGCAGAATTGGTATCAAATGCCAAGCAGCCTATCAAAAGCAGGGATATTTCTTCTGAGGATGCCAAGGTATTTTGAGATTGCTTTGTTATAAAGTAGATGTCATAACACTGAATGTCAGAGAATGAACATAAGGGATTTATCATATGTCTGCCATGAATTATTTATAGTCAGCTTCCAAAGAACAAGAATCGGGTACAGCTTTTGCAGGTTATACAGTGAAAGAAAGGAAGTACATTAAGGCAGAAAACAATGGTAGAACTGTGCTAATTGCAGCTGGAATGGAATGGAGTGGCAGTTGTTTGATGGGAAAGCCACAGTTTGTATTAAAGGGTGTTTGTGGCCTAGACTCTCAATATGTGTATTCATATTAAATAATTGCAAATTGTAAGGAAAGGAGAAGTGTGATTGAAGCTTCTTGGAGCCAGTAAAATATTAAAACAGAAGGTCAGAACACAGTACGCAAAAAAACGAAACATGAAGCCAAAACCAATAGCCCAAAAAAAAAAATCCTATTTAAATGGATTTTGTTTTAGAGCTGTATATTTTGATTCTGAAACTAACAGGTAGTGTATGTCTGTAAACTGCCTGTCTATGCGAAAAAAGCTCCCTGGCTATTAAAGGACTACTAAACACAAATTGTAAACTACATGATTTTGAACCTTCATATCTGAGAATAATTTTACAATGAAAACTGCAGCTTTATTTTGTGCAATGAGCATATTGTTTTATGTTTATTCATTTTGCCGATTTCCCTGTCCCCCAGAACAAAAGAACCCTGTGACTGCTGAGAATCTTAGTGGGGAGGGTGAAGTAAACTAAAGCTCACATAAATTGCCTAAAAGTATTAACCAAAACCTCCCTGGGCGAAAGTGAAACAAGCACAATTTTTAGATGTATTTTACAGCAAAAGGCAGCAAAATAAATAATAAATGTATATTGCAATAATGTTTTACTTGCAATAATAACACATTTTATACGTTGTTGAAATGTCAAGTTTAATTAATTAATGAATAAAGTGCAACTCTCACACATGCCAAACAAGCGCAAGAACAAAATAAATGTATTTGCCAGCACAGGAACATCCAATTCACAAATATTAACACAAAAAAAACATATTACTTTAAGATTAAGTGCTTTAACAGACATCACAATTGCTAACACTAGGCCCAGAGTATTGCACAGTAGACTTTAAAGACACAGGCAGGATCACATGGAATGTGAGACAGATATATAAGCAGCTTAGGGGCGTCTACAGAGAACACGGCTGTGCACATATCCTAAGAAGTGAGGTTTGACTATTATGAGTACAACGATATCAAGAGCTGAAAGAATCTTCACTTCTAAACTGTGTTTCACCTCAGCTACCTATAAAGTACATCTTCTAGAAAGCTATGGTGAAACACATTAGGCTTGAGACTGGCTGTTTGAGGGTTGGGTACATTAAGTTCTGAAGTTTCACTGGAACGGCATATCATCATCAACAGTGCTAAACTGGAAGCTTCTAAGTACGTTTTTAAAATGTTTTATACTGGAATTTATATCAGTATCTGTGCATATTCTTCTTTATAGCAGTGTCTATTACATGCAGTTATATTAAAATTGGTGTATACTCATGGAAATGATCAAGATCCCTGTTTTGCTTATAGGAATGCATATTGCAACAAAACAGTTAAAACATTGCCTATTTTCATCAAACAAATGTCATCAGGTGAAATATAAGGAACAATTTAAAGGGGATACAGTCACTTTTAGACATGCATTAGAAATTAACCAGTGGTGCATAAATCTTTTTTTTTTTTTAATCATTTAAAACTTTAATTTTGTAAGCATAATTTGCATGTTTTGCAATTCAGGGACATACATTGTGAAAGGCATCTTTAGTGTTTATCTCCTTTGCGGTGGTCACAATCACTGTGCAACACATAGAAACGTTAGGTTTCTACATGTCAAGTAATCACTCTGCAACATGAAGGAATGTTAGAGTTCTGAATTCCAAAGAATGCACTCCACACTTTATGGGGACAATGGTAGGACTGCAAATGTCAGATTTAAGTTACCACCTCCCATTGTAAAGGATTTCTAAGCAGCATATTAGTGTGTCTGTCCCGGGACAACTGAAAGGATGAGCTTCGTGCACTCTCATATTATTTCACCAATCAGGTAAAGGAAGCTTACTATGAAATCTCATGAGAGTTAAGTCAAATCTCATGAGATCACAGTAAGAGTTCATGACCTCAGCACTGCTGATGCTGATTGGCTGCTGTTCATTTCTTCATTCTTTTAATTTTTTTTACCTGCAGCTGGGAGCAGCTGAGTATAACTTTTTACACAGAACTTACTCTGCTGAGCTGAGGAAATTGTGAGGTAAAATATCTTCCTTTTTTACATAGAGATGCTCAGGTGATATTTTCCTGTCAGCTTTTTACAGTTATACTGCATCAGATTTAAGTGATTTAGCATATGAGTATTATGTCCCTTTAAATTGGACTTTTGTTTATTTAATTATGTGACTGGAACATTTAGTTGGAAAGTGTTTTAGTGGTTGTAAGCTCATGTCTATAGTCTGTTTTGGGAGATAATCTGCTCTTTTTGCTTTCTTACGACATAACAATATAATTCCATTTTATGCAAGATAGTGCTTGACCAGACATCAATAGATGATCACCTGGCACTCTGCCAAGTGTCCAGACCCTGCGGGTGCTCCCTGAACCGTATGGTAATTCCTCAGCCTATGATTTGTCTGCAGTGTAAGTCAACCTACACACTAACGCAATAAGTACTGATTATTATACCATTTTGATCTTTTATGTCATTGTATTATTTTGCTGTCTCACAACTGTTGGTCTAAATTTGTGGGAAAACTAAATAAATCTACATAAGATTGCAATAATAGTATTCACAACACAATGCAGACATTGTCAGGGTATTCTCCCTAATAGATATTAATATGAACATGACACAAAGCTTTGTTTTCATTTGAGTAAACTGGCTGTGAGGGAATAGCTTAAGGCATAATACAGTATTGATTAACTGTAACAGAGCAGAGTCTAAATCAGTGATAGTCAATCAGTATCACTTATAGGTTTTTACATGATGCCCTCGAGTCCTCAAGAGAAATGCAAATTACCTTTAATAGTTATAATGCACCAAAGACCAATTGTAGGGATGGGAAAATGTGTTTATATTCGAATTCCAATGTTAGAACTAATGTTATTGTAGAAATTCGATTTACATAATCGAATGTTGATAAGAACAAATATTCTTAAAATTTCTATAATCGAATGTTATTTCCAGTTTTCGAATGTCACTTTCGAATCCGAATGTTCATAAGAGATCGAATATACACATTCGATTTTGGAATGTGTATATTTGATTTATTATGAACATTCAAATTTGAATATTACATTTATAAAACACAGTTGTAGACTAGAAATACTATTTCAAGTTCGAATATTACATTTCAAAATTGAATGTGATAAAATACATAGCTAAACATTCTATTTGAATGAATATTTTCGAATGTTACTGAAAAATTCAAAATGAAAATTTGAAAATAGAATGCTATATAAACATTCGGAATTCGATACAAACTAATGAATGTATCAAATTTCATTTTAAATTTAGAATTTTTAGAAACATTCACCCATTGCTAATCACAGGTTTATTGGTCTCAATTATTCTAAGAACAGTTATTTTACCATTGAGCCAGAGCATGGGGGATTCCTCTGTTTTCAGGAGAAGTTGATAAAGGTTTCTCCGTATATCCGGATGGTTGCGGAATTCATAACGAGTGGCTGTGTATAAAGCTCCATCTGGAAGAAAAAAAAAAAAGCAAACAACATTAAATTCCTAACCTAAAAAAAAAAAACACAACCCAAAATATGTCAAAACTGATAAACAGCAAGTCAGTGTTCCACTCAAATTACATTTACTTAGCTGTCATTAAAGAAGAATATTTAACCGAAGCACGTCAACATTACCAGCTTTTGTTGTACAATTAAAGATAAAGACATTAGGCAACAAATGTAACTCTCTATAAACTGCACTAACATTGTTTTTGGTTGTAGGAGGAAATGCAGTGTTCAACACAAAAAGTGTATTTATTCTAAATAAAATCACCACCCTTGGGATAGTTTTTATTCTCTATCTTGAAACTGAAGATGACGAGATCAAGTGTTAATGTAACTACTTGAATAACAAAAAACACAACATGTACGGTATCTATTTATACAATAAAACAAGAACTTTTGTTAGATTTAAAGGGACACTAAATATTTCGAGATCTTTTATTTGTTATTTTGCCTTCATTATATCTATCATTTTTTACTGTTTAAATGGACCTTAAAATCACAATTAAACATTTAGCATTCTGATAAAGCATGCAATTTTAAAACAACTTTCCAATTTACTTCTATAATGAAATTAGTTTTTTTCTCTTGGTATTCTTTGTTGAAGAGTAGGCTTCGGATAAGAAAAGCACTACGGTTGAGCCAATTGGTTGAGCCAATGACAAGAAACAATCTGTATATATTCAGCCACCAATCACCAGTTATCTCTGCTTATGAGCCTACATAGGCATTCTCTTTAACAAACAATACCAAGAGACCAAATAAAAAATATTTATATAAGTAAAGTTGTTTAGAATTGCATGATCTATCTGAATGATGAAAGTTTAATTTTGATTTACTGTACCTTTAAAAGGACACTAAACCCACATTTTTTTTCTTTAATGATTCAGATAGAGCATGCAATTTTAAGCAACTTTCTAATATACTGCTATTATCAATTTTTCTTTGTTCTCTTGCTATCCTTATTTAAAAAGCGGGATGTAGCCACCAAAAAGCAAGCGCTATCCATGGTGCTGAACCTAAAATGGGCTGGCTCCTAAGTTTTCAATTCCTGCTTTTTAAATAAAGATAGCAAAAGAACGAAGAAAAATTAATAGTAATAAATTAGAAAGTTGCTTAAAATTGCATGCTCTTTCTGAATCATAAAAGAAAAAAAAAAATGGGTTTAGTATCCCTTTAATGAAAAGTTGCATTTTTTTTATCCTTTAGCAAAAAAATTAAAAAATTGCAGGTGTTATTTTTACTAAATAAATATCCAAACAAACTTTAGCTGAGTCTCCTAATCCTGCCCCCCTCAGACAGGCTGCATTTTCTCTTTTACACAGATTTGCGCTGTGTAACCAATCAGAAGCTGCATTGGCCGCCAAGTTGGGCCTATCAATAGGACACAGCTGTATCCCACTAAGCAGCAAGACATTATAAAAAAATACCTTCAAATATTGTTATTGCTTCTCTTATTTATTATCTAAACTTGTTGATTATAGATTTTACTTATCGCTCCCTAACAGGGTTATATTTTGGCCTATGCCACCTAGACCTGTGCCTAAGACAGCAAGATTTAGAGGGTAGCATTTGAGGGTCAGTTCTATGGCTTTAAACCTTCCCAATGTTAAGCTGCGTATAGCAGCACAAAAAACTAAAATGCCACTTCTTCTTACACAATTTGTCTAGATTAAACTATATGATTAGACTAGTTATTTTTTTTCTTCTTTTGCTCGTCTCACTGCCTCTTCCATCTCCTAAATCCCCATTTGCTCAGTCAGATCTGATAAAAGGCCATTAAGAATAGGACTTTATTCTTGTACTACAAATTCATTCTGGATCCATAATTTATCACTCTTCATTTAGCAATGTAAAAACTCTTCTCTCTAATAAAAATTTGTTTATTACATTTATCATTGATTTCAACACCCCTTTCTACTCACTATATTTGCCCATCTCATGCCATTTCCTCTTTGCTGCGTCTTCTCTTATTTTGTACTCAATCTCACCACCCCTATTAGACTCTGTAATCTTTCACCTTTCACGGTTTCTGCATTTAAACCATATCTCCATAAAAAGATTGCACAGTATTCTGAAAGCTTCCCTAGTACAGCAGAGTGAATCTGCTTCAAGCACAGACATCAGCAACATGTAAAATCTTTATTTACGGGTAATGCACTGGTAAACCTGCACAAGCTAAATTGAGATCCTTCAAAGGCTGAATACAAATCTGCAAGGATCAAAAATGTTAGTTTTTTTAAAAAGGGAAAGATGAAAACATCAATCAAAACTATTGGGTTACATCATTTCTGAATAATAAAGGTTTGGATAAAGGTTGTTATCATACAAAGGAAGTCATTGAGATAATGAGTCAATACAGTAAACATTCATAGGAGATTAAACCAAAACTATTATAATTTCCTGACTTTATATAAATAAAACATTGTAGGTTAGGCAGGTTGGACCAGTGCTTCTCATTAAGGGTGTCATGATACACTAGTGGGTCACAATTATTTTTTTGCAGTTGGTAACAGCTGAAGAGATATGTGACTTTGTATCTGCGGGGGGCGATGGTTTATGAGAATGTTGAACTACTAATAATAGTACCTGGAAATTGCAAATGTTTGACAAACTTTACTAACATGCGGCTAGATTACGAGTTTTGCGTTATGAGTGAAAAAGCCTCATAACGCTGCTTTTTCACTACCGCTGCTATTACGAGTCTTGCAGGTATAGCTGTACCGCACACTTTTTTGGCCGTAACGCAACGTAACTACCACACCTTTCAAAAATGGGACTTCCATAGCACCGGTATTACGAGTTTTGCCTGGGAGGCCAAAAAGTGAGCGGTACAGCCTATACCGACAAGATTCGTTCCGCCATCTAAAGTCAGTAGTTATGGGTTTTGCGCTACAAAGCTGTAGCATAAAACTCATAACTAAAGTGTTACAAAGTACACTAACACCCATAAACTACCTATTAACCCCTAAACCGAGGCCCTCCCGCATCACAAACACTATAATAAAAATTAACCCCTAATCTGCCGCTCCGGACATCGCCGCCACTATAATAAACATATTAACCCTAAACCGCCGCACTCCCGCATCGCAAACACTAGTTAAATATTATTAACCCCTAATCTGCCACCCCCAACGTCACCGCCGCCACTATACTAAAGTTATTGACCCCTAAACCTAACCCTAAGTCTAACCCTAACACCCCTAACTTTAATATAATTAAAATAAATCTAAATAAAAATTACTATCATTACTATCATTAACTAAATAATTCCTATTTAAAACTAAATACTTACCTGTAAAATAAACCCTAAGCTTGCTACATTATTACTAATAGTTACATTCTAGCTATCTTAGGTTTTATTTATTTTTCACAGCTAAGTTTGTATTTATTTTAACTAGGTAGATTAGTTAGTAAATAGTTATTAACTATTTACTAACTACCTAGCTAAAATAAATAAAAATGTACCTGTAAAATAAAACCTAACCTGTCTTACACTAACACCTAACATTAACCTACAATTAAATAAATTACATTAATTAAATACAATTAACTAAAATACAAAAAAAAACAACTAAATTACACAAAATAAAAAAGAAATGATTAAATATTTAAACTAATTACACCTAATCTAATAGCCTTATCAAAATAAAAAAGCCCCCCCAAAATAAAAAAAACACTAGCCTAGACTAAACTGCCAATAGCCCTTAAAAGGGCCTTTTGCAGGGCATTGCCCCAAAGAAATCAGCTCTTTTACCTGTAAAAAAAAATACAAACAACCCCCCCAACAGTAAAACCCACCACCCACACAACCAAAACACCCCAAATAAAATCCTATCTAAAAAAACCTAAGCTCCTCATTGCCCTGAAAAAGGCATTTGGATGGGCATTGCCCTTAAAAGGGCATTTAGCTCTTTTTCTTTGCCCAAACCACTAATCTAAAAATAAAACCCACCCAATAAACCCTTAAAAAAAACTAACACTAACCCCCGAAGATCCACTTACAGTTTTTGAAGAACGGACATCCATCCTCATCATGCCGGGAGAAGTCTTCATCCAAGCGGGCAGAAGTCCTCAACGAAGCTGGGAGAAGTCTTCATCCAAGTGGCAAGAAGTGGTCCTCCAGGCGGGCAGAAGTCTTCATCCAGACGGCATCTTCTATCTTCATCCTTCCGACGCGGAGCAGCTCCATGTTCAAGACATCCGGCGCGGAGCATTATCTCCATACGATCCCAGCCGTACACTGAAGGTTCCTTTAAATGACGTCATCCAAGATGGTGTCCTTTGAATTCCGATTGGCCGATAGAATTCTATCAGCTAACCGGAATTAAAGGTGAAAAAATCCTATTGGCTGATACAATCAGCCAATAGGATTGAGCTTGCATTCTATTGGCTTTTCCAATATTAAAGTTAGGGTTAGACTTAGGGTTAGATTTAGGGGTTAATATATTTATTTAGTGTTAGTTATGTGGGAGGCAAGAGGTTTAGGGGTTAATAACTTTAGTATAGTGGCGGCGGCGGCGACGTTGGGGGTGGCAGATTAGGGGTTAATAAATGTATGTAGGTTGCGGCGACATTGGGGGCGGCAGATTAGGGGGTTAATAAGTGTAATGTAGGTGTTGGCGATGTCGTTGGCGGCAGATTAGGGGTGTTTAGACTCGGGGTTTATGTTAGGGTGTTAGGTGTAAACATAACTTTTCTTTCCCCATAGGAATCAATGGGACTGCGTTACGGAGCTTTACGCTCCTTTATTGCAGGTGTTAGGCTTTTTTTTAGCCGGCTCTCCCCATTGATGTCTATGGGGAAATCGTGCACGAGCACGTAAAACCAGCTCAAAGCAACGCTGGTATTTGTGTGCGGTATGGAGCTCAACGCAACCATATTGCCCGCTAACGCAGGTATTTGGAAAACCTGTAATAGCAGCGCTATTAGAGCTGAGCGGTGGCAATAACTTGCAAGTTATTACCGAGCCGCTCATAACGCAAAACTAGTAATCTGGCCGATGGTCATTTAAAAAGTAGAATAGTCTAGTTTGTGGGCTGTGAAATTCACCCACATCAGACCCCAGGCCATTTACTCAGATGTCACATCAGACTTCCAGGACCTCTGGTCCCTCTATATGAATGTTCCTTTCATACATCTAATTAGACCCCTGGCCTTGTCAGTCAAATGACTCATCAGACCACCAGCACCTGCAGCCCCTTCTGTGAGCCACTTGCCCATATCATCTGCTAGATAAGACCCCAGTTCTGCAGCCCCTTAAAGGGACAGTTCACTGTAAAATAGTTTTTCCATGAATGTGTTCCCCATAACTTGTTATACCAGCTGCAGTGTATAAAATGTATGAGAAATTGCTCATAAGTGCTTCTTTTTGCAAAATAAATAGCTGGATTTGCTTTTTAAAACCACAGCCCTGAGCCATCAAAATAGGCTTGGCTTGCTGACAGACCAAATCTCGTTATCTTATCACTGAAATGCTTTCCCTTCTTAAACTTATAGTAAATCCTAGTGTTTGTGAATTTATAGGATTTACCAGTGGAACAAATAAAGAGTCTTTCGGTCATGAAGTATAAAATACTTCATGCTGAAATTTCCTTTATTTGACTGAAGCGTTCGCCACACTGAGCTCCTCAGGCAGCCCACGACAGAACGCTATTTTGCTGTGAGGTGACGTTTTCACCTCTTAGCCAATAGCCGTGTGGGCCAGCTGGCGCCATGCTATTGGCTAAGATCACGTCACAGCAAAAGAGCGTTCTGTCGTGGGCTGTCTGAGGTGCTCAGCGCAGTTAATTTTTCAGACAAATAAAGGAACTTTCAGCATGAAGTATTTTATACTTCATGACTGGAAGTGCCCTCTGTCTTTGTACAATATTTAAAAAGAACAAGTAAAAATGAAAATTTTAGAGCTTTATCTCTTCCAACTCCTACTGTGAGTGTAATTTATTCTGCTGTCTGTGCTTATAGTATAGGTTGGAATACTACAGGCTAAATCAGCTATTGCAAATGCCAATATAAAGGCTAAGGAGCTGTTTGTAAATGATTGTATACACTCAAGCAGGTAAAATGAATCATTGGGAACAAATTAAAAGAAAGAAAGTTTTTGGGTAAACTGTCTCTAACTTAATAGCACTGTCTAGGAATCTCTCTTGCTATTTACTTGCATTCAGTATGCAATGTCTTCAGAACTAAGCACATAGTTTGTGTGTGAGGGGAAAAAAGAAGGGAAAAAAAGGCAGAAATGTGGCATCCTTCAATAGTTAAAGGGACACTGAACCCACATTTTTTCGTTCATGATTCAGATAGAGCATGCAATTTTAAGCAACTTTCTAATTTACTCCTATTATCACATTTTCTTCATTCTCTTGGTATCTTTATTTAAAAAAGCAAGAATGTAAGTTTAAATGCCAGCCCATTTTTGGTGAACAACCTGGGTTGTCTTTGCTGATTGGACAGTACCAATAAACAAGTGCTGTCCATAGTTACTGAACCAAAAATTGTCTGGCTCATTAGCTTAGATGCCTTCTTTTTCAAATAAAGATAGCAAGAGAACGAAGAAAAATTGATAATAGGAGTAAATTAGAAAGTTGCTTAAAATTGCATGCTCTATCTGAATCACAAAAGAAAAAATTTGGGTTCAGTGTCCCTTTAACCAAACAAGACCCATAGTAGAAGGATATGGGTATAGCTGCATTAGGTTTGCCTGATGGGCGGACAGTGGCACACAGCATCACCATCAGCACTAGTCAGAACATGTGTAAGTGGTCAATGATTGTGTACACAGTTTACTGTCACATACACAATGACATACACAAAATTATTACTTTATTTTGTTTGAATTTTTATCAGCACCATACGTGAGCCTGGTGCAGAGGCACAGAGACACTGATTGGTAGGTATGCTCAGAGCACAGTCAACAGAGCATAGTTACCAATCACCACCAGCATAAGCTCCGAGATCAGCATCACTCTACGCAAGTGCTGTTAAACTTGGAGTTAAAAAAGACAAATACAGCATACCTATAGCAAAGAGGCCCCTTTAATACTTCACCACTATATCCTTTCAAATTACATTTCAAAATACAATGCAAGGGCTGTTACAACAGAACAAGTTGTTAAAAACCTCAGGGTAAGACAAAAAATCAGTGGTGTTGGCATACCTATTATGAGACTTGTATATCCCCTGGCAGGATCATATGGGCATTTTTCTTTCCCATCTTCAAAGGTTGAAGGCAAAATGAAAGTCTTAACATCCTAAAAATAAAACAAAAGTCATTTTTAAGAGAGAATGTAGCTGGCCTGGCAAATTGTCAAATATAAAAGCATATTTCATAGAACTAATCGTTCTAGCAAACTATGTTAATGGATCCTTAGTGTGGGGCTAAACCATTTAAATAAAGATTTGCAATGACCAAGTTGACCTTTTAAACCACTGCAGTGGTCAAGTCATATAGTGATGACTTCTAAATAAATGATACTGGGAAAACATAAGTAAGGGCCCTATTAAGCTACATGCCAAGGTTTATGGCTGTGAATGTGTTGTAATTTTCCATTTCTTTAAGAGTAGCAAGAGGAAAGAGCAGGGAGGCAGTGGGGAAAGGGATATGCACCCTGTATGAAAAGACTAGTTTTATACAAAGTGTGGTAGGCAAACTTCACTAGTCTACACCATAAAGAAATTGCAGCAAAGAAGTAATATTTTTCCACTCCACTATATACTAGTAGGCAAATCTGTAAAAAAAATTATATATATATATATATATATATATATATATATATATATATAAATACAAGAGTAGAAGGGCGCAAACTCCTCTAAGCACAGTATGTTAAAAACATATACATAGATTTATTGAAACAACAACAAATGCAAACTCACACATTGAACCCTCAAACAATTATGAGGTATGATAAAAGCATATACGAACAAATGGAATCTCACGGTAACATGAAGATGGCAGTGACGCCTCAGAGATATCGCCCACAATCTGGATAGATCGCCTTAAAGTGCTGGAGTTAAGCTGGCTCACTGTGTGAGAAACAAAGTCCCAAAATGTTCAATAAACAAGTTCCTAAAAGCCCACCGTCTACACGCCACAGCGATCAGCTGTATCATGGCCGGCTGAACTATTGAGTCGCTGTTTCCAGTTAATGGCGGCAATCTTTAACCGTTTTTAGGAACTTGTTTAACATTTTGGGATTTTGTTTCTCATACAGTGAGCCCAGCTTAACTCCAGCACTTTAAGGTGATCTATCCAGAGTGTGAGAGATATCTCTGGGACGTCACTGCCATCTTCATGTTACCGTAAGATTCCATTTGTTTGTATATGATTTTATAATACCTCATAATTGTTTGAGTGTTCAATGTGTGAGTTTGCGCCCTTCTACTGCTGTCTTTTCATACAGCCTCATCCGGTTTCCAGCACCGTGTATTTAAAGGGGCAGCAACTCCGGGAAGGAACTGTGTACCAAAAGAACTTCTACTACATATCCTTTGTTTTGTACCTCTAGATGGGGCGCTCAAAGTGTTTTTGTTTATATATATATATATATATATATATATATATATATATATATATATATATATATATAACATATACATATATATTATTATTATTCTTTATTTATAAAGTGCCAACAGATTGTGCAGCGCTGCCCATCGGTACAAGGATAAAAGTACAACGGAGAAACAATACAATAAAAGACAACATTTTACAGACAAATACAGGAGGCCCTATCTATCTATATACACATCAATATATAGCTTTACAGTATATATGCAGAATTTTGAAAAATAAATTGTATTTCTAGACATCTGAACAAGGTTCAAGGTATCAAATAAATTATACTACAACACTAATAAAAGCAAACAAAACAATCTGTCATGCTAGCTGTTAGCATTAGAGCAGTTTCCCAGAGAGAAACATGAAAGGCTAACTAGCCGAGTCTGCTGAACTCCAAAAAATAATGGTGTTCCCAATTATCTCCAATAAGGAGCACCAGTAATGGTTAAATTGTCTTGCAGCAAAAAAGTTTAATAACAATTAATGTTTACATATATACACACACATATTTATATATATATATATATATATATATATATATAAATACATAAAATTACACACACACATATATATATATATATATATATATATATATATATATATATATGTATATGTGTGTGTGTGTTTTATTTATATATATATATATATATATATATATATACATACACACACCACTCCAAAGAAAGAAAGATATATATATATATATATATATATATATATATATATATATATATATATATAGTCTGTGAATCTTGCACATATAATGGTGCTTCAGAAAGTATGCATATAAAAAGATTGTGCACATTTAGATAATGCAAGTGAACTGGAAAGTGGTTTAAAATTGTGTACTCTATCTGAATCATGAAAGTTGATTTTTGACTTGAGTGTCACCTTTAAATAATGGATTAAAATAATAGTTGCCACCATTATCACTGTTATTAGTTAACAACTTGTAACATTGCTGAAAACATACAGATAACAGTTTATTCCAGGCATAATCAATTGTAATTCCTATCAGTTGTAACTGGTGATTTATTTTAAGTAGGTTAGGAAGAAGACTCCATCTATGGTATGGCCCTTTTTTATTTTATATATTTTGAAAGCTGTTTCTCCTAGCTGTCAGACACGCTTACACATTTGGGAATATAAATATACCTGTAATATTCAAAACTGCTATCACTTCACAATCAAATAAATTAGTAGTTATTAATCATAAACTCAGAGTAATCTCTCTGACGTTCTCTTTCTCTGCTGTTCAGCCCTGTCAACACTTTTCAACTCTCTCTCTGATGTTCAACTGCACGCAGACTTCTCTAGCCTCCTTTTAAACATGTCCACTACCATAGTATGCTGGGAGCTGTAGTTCCCTGGGTGCAGCTGCAGATATTGCATGCCATAGGCCTGTGATGAACATAAAAATAATACCAGCATGATTGTTACGCATATATAAAAAAAATAAATAAGTAAACAGTCATGATAAAAAAAATGATGTCCCTACAAAAAGTTCTGGGGACAAAGGGACAGTGTGTTAAAAATGGGACATTTCCTTTTAAAACATGATGTCTGTTCACCCTACTTTAATTGCTTTTAAAACATTTATTTTGAATGCAGATATTTTGCAATGCAGTGCTTTAGTGCCTATTTTATTTTATATACTATGCTTATTTTTTATACATAATAAGCATACTGTATCTAAATATGAGTTTGAAGTCCTTTTAAGATGACAATAAAGAAATACCACCTAGCTTTGTTCTTACCTATAAAATCAAATACATTTAATTAGACATCAGTTTTAGAAGACAATATTGCGTGCAGTTATCCCACAGAAATAAAATCTTAATTGGTTAATAAAATCTTACATTTTGCCTGTGACAATTAGATCTATATTCCCTGTGGTAAATATTACAGTTTATTTAATTAATCTCAGCACACACAGCAATAGATCTAGATTTTAATACCGTGACCTTCTGCAACATTCCCCACATCAACGCAAATGAGGCGCCTTTTGCAAAAAAAGGAAGAAAAAAACAGCACAAGCAGCTTAATTTGTGCAACATATAAATCATATAAAAGATGCCAGTTTTAATAAATGATAATAACAACTTAGCTTCTATTTTAACAAATGTAACTGATGTGCTGCTGTATGTGGCACATTTATTTTAATAATGAAAAATGAGTTCCAGAAATATCACTTTAATACTGAAATGAGCGGTTAATTTAAAGGTTAAACTCCACCCCCAAATACACTAAGAATCTACACAATTACTGGAAAATGAGATATGAACCATAAAAATGAATAACAGCTGCCAATGAGTATAACGTTTTTGCGTGTTCATCACATTTATGGCAATAATCTCTTTTTTTTGCCTTCTGAAAATTGTTTTTATTTTAAAATTACTTCCTACTTTATAATTAGAACTAAAATAAACTGATGTTTGTTTGTTTTTAAAGTAAAATGTTAAAAAGGCAAAATTCTTTTTAAATTGTGATTTATTTCTAAATCTATATTGTATCAAATGTATTTATTCTCATTATCAAATTTAACCAGTTATGTGTTATAGCAGAAGTTATTATCATGATGAACTTCATATGACAGTCTATCGTTATGTTCTTTACAAATTATTGTCAAGTAGAAGAAATGAAGGTTACACTAGTCATATGAGCACCTCATGTCTATGGGCTAGATTCAACACATTTGCCAACATGGAAAGAAACATCACGCCAACGCTTAAAAAGACAGACCTTGCTTAAAGGGACAGTCTAGTACAGAATTTCTATTGTTTAAAAAGATAGATAATCCCTTTATTACCCATTCCCCAGTTTTGCATAACAACCACTGTTATATTAATATACTTTTTACGTATTTTAGCTAATCAGTGCCCTCTCACAAGTAACTCCACGGGAGTGAGCACAATGGTATCTGTGTGGCACACATGAACTAAAGCCTGCTAGCTGTGAAAAACTGTCAAATGCTTTGAAATAAGAGGCTGCCTCCAAGGATCTAGAAATTAGCACATGAGCCTACCTAGATTTAGCTTTCAATAAAGAATACTAACAGAACAAAGCAAATTTGATGATAAAAGTGAATTGGAAAGTTGTTTAAAATTATATGCCCTATCTGAATGAAAGTTTTATTTTGACTAGACTGTCCCTTTAAGGTTGCTATTAAAAAATCCTATGAAGGACCTCATAGCACTGGCAGATCTATTTAGAGAATCTTGCCTGAATGGAGAACATAAAACCCTCCCCCAAGCATCAATCATAAAACATGTCATATACAAAGTGTAGTGTACCTGAGGAAGGTTGTTGCATGCCCATTGTTACATCTCTGCAAATGCTACAATATCTAGATCTGGTATACCCATTCATAAGTAGGTTAACAAACTGCCTCTAAGGGAATTGGACATATACCATTGCACACAGAGAACACACCACCAATCAGCAAGCACTACTCTACCCAGGTGCTGAACCAAAAATGCGCTGGTTCCTAAACTTACATTTGTGCTTTTCAAATAAAGATACTAAGAGAACGAAGAAAAATGTATAATAGAAGTAAATTAGAAAGTTGCTTAAAATTGCATGCTCTATCCCTTTAACGTTCCTTTTAAACAACTGTTGTAAAGTAAAGTATGGTTATCCTCAAATCCTGGCTTGCTGGTGTTTAATGAGCACGCGTTTCGGAACCAGTGATCTTGATACTTTTTGTCCTCTTCAACAAAAACATGGGAGCTGTATAATGTTTATGATTGTTGCTTACCTTATGCTTATCTAAAGTGACGGATAGTAAGCTAAGTTACTACACAAAAATCCACCCATCTGTAAAAATAAAACTCTGTGCATTAATCTACTCTGATTTTGATCATTTCAGTAAACTTTCTGTTATGAATTAGGTGAATCGGTGGTAGATGAGTAAGCACTGAAGCATTTAGTGCATGTGCACAAGTAACGCATTGCCATGACTGATATTATTCCTTTGTTAATCAGGGACGTGAGAAGATGATGTGGCTGGCAGTTCTGGCACTAGATAAAAAAGCTTAATGTGTTGACAAGCCCATTTACTTAACCTTCCTCGCCTCTCACTTATTGACTGTGATAAGTGATGATAAACCAGTCAGCCAATGGGTACATGACCCTCAGAAGAGATATGGTTTATATAACATGCTTCCAGCCCCCGCACATGCTATTAGGTCTCATAATATTCCAGTGATGACCATTCTGATTATATTACATTTTTGTCCACTGTTGCTAAGCAGCAAAGCATAGTGGGGGAAGCATAGCAACTACAAATAGAGAAATATTATCATCAGCAAGACTGAAAAACAGATGCTGCAGAATTAAGCTACCTTTTAAAGGGACACAAGTCAAAATAAACTATTATGATTCAGAAAGAGCATGCAGTTTTAAGACACTTTCCAATTTACTTCCATTATCAAATTTTGCACAATGTTGTTACACACTTTCTAGGGAACAAGATCCCACTGAGCATGTGCACAAGCTCACAGGGAATATGTATACTAGTCTGTGTCACATAATACAGGGGGCCAGAAAATGGGAGAAAAATAAACATCTACTGCTAATTTGAAATTCAGAGTAGGAGTTAAATTATTGTCTTTTTTATTCGGCACTTGTTAATTATGCAAATTTTACTGCATTGAGTGGTCCTTTAAAGGGACATAATACTCATATGCTAAATCACTTGAAACTGATGCAGTATAACTGTAAAAAGCTGACAGGAAAATATCACCTGAGCATCTCTATGTAAAAAAAGGAAGATATTTTACCTCACAATCTCCTCAGCTCAGCAGAGTAAGTTCTGTGTAAAAAGTTATACTTCACCTGCTCCCAGCTGCAGGTAAAAATAAAAAAAAATGAAGAAATGAACAGCAGCCAATCAGCATCAGCAGTGCTGAGGTCATGAACTCTTACTGTGATCTCATGAGATTTGACTTAACTCTCATGAGATTTCATAGTAAGTTTCCTTTACCTGATTGGTGAAATAATATGAGAGTTCACAAGGCTCATCCTTTCAGATGTCCCAGGACAGACATACTAAAATGCTGCTTAGAAATCCTTTACAATGGGAGGTGGCTACTGAGGAACTTATGAGGTAAAATATCTTTCTTTTTTACATAGAGATGTTCAGGAGATATTTTCTAGTCAGCTTTTTACAGCTATGCTGCAGCACTTTAAAGTGTTTAAACATTTGGGTATTATGGCCCTTTAAGTATACTCCAGTGCAGGGATTCACCATTAAAAAGTACCTGCATTCATTAATATGTTGTGCTAACTGGGAGTTACAAGCAGAAATAAGCATATACAGCAACAATAACCACTGCTCTTGGCTGTGCCCAACAGAAACATTCAGTGGCTAAATCTGTACACAACAGTCTGTATATATACACATAGGTCTTCTGTAGACAAATGACTTTATCTTTGTTTTTTCTTTTACATATAAAGGTCATAAAAAGATGTTCAAATTTAAATTCAAACTGCATTTTTGTGCACAACCAGTGCTGTAGTATTACTGTTCACTTGACTGATAGGGACATTTCTAAAACCTCTAGTGGTAGAGAGGTCGTAGCTTATTTGGGGGATACGATTTAATTTAAAAAATAAAAGCTGTCGGCATTTATCATTGCACAAGCAGTTCTTGTGAACTGCTTGTGCAATGCCGCCCCTGCACATTCGCGGCCAATCGGCTGCTAGCAGGGGGTGTCAATCAGCCCGATCGTATGAGATCAGACAGATTGATGTCCGCAGCCTCAGAGCAGGTGGACCAGTTACGGAGCAGCGGTTTTAAGACCGCTGCTTCATAACTGCTGTTTCCAGCGAGCCTGAAGGCTCACACGGAAACAGGGGCATCAGGGGCCATTCAGCAATTGATAAATCGGCCCCTATGGTTCCACCAAAGGCTGTTGTGTAAGTGTATTATTAGCAGATACCACCAGGGCAACATAAAGTACACTACTATCTGTGGGTAACTTACATTTGTATAAAATAAAGGCAAGGTGCTTAGTTTTCAGTGAACACTTCCTTTATACTAAGACAAATCTTACCACGTCTACCACTATTGCTTAAATATATATACCACTATAAGGAAAATGGCCTCCTTCAGTTGAATTGCTCTGTTGCTATAACAACACAGATTATTCTGATCATTTTAATGATAAACTTAGCCTGAATACTTGCGTCTATACACAGGACAAAAAGTTGCCTAAAAGGAAACTGCTGCAGCTAAATGAAATGAGTACATGTGCAATGCCACGACTGAAACAGAAGGGAAATACAGTTATGTTGTTCTTCAGAGGGAAAAAGGGAGGAAAACAAGGAAGAATATAAAGCACGGTGATAAAAAGATAGATGTGGAGCCAAACAAACAAGGAATCACTTAAACCGCTACTTAGAACATTGAGTGAAGGTGGAAAGAAAATGGTTTTCTGCACATGAGCATAGGAGACAGAGGAAAATCAGAAGTAGTCTTATCCTCATCCCAGGTACTAACCAGGATAGATAAGCAGGTGAGAAGACACTGCAAACTTTTTTCACGTGTATGATGAGTATAAGATCTGTATTTCATGCTTCATGTGCTGTACAATGAAAAAAAAACCTGTTAAATACTTTAAGACACAGTTGCACTGTTACCTGCCAGGGTGACAGGGCAAGCTACATGTAAATCAAGTAGGAAGATCCATGATCACTGATCTTGTACAAAACAAAATAATTTATTTAGTGATAGTTTCGGGGGTATGATTCCCTATACATATAATACAGCACTTTCTTTGTAGTTACAAATGCTTCCATGATTTTAAAGGTCCTGCCTTGTATATCTATCTATCTATCTATGGAGAAAGTCCACAATGACTATCCACATAATTATACAAATATGATGACGGCGAGGAAAAAACAGAATTTATGCTTGCCTGATAAATTACTTTCTCCAACGGTGTGTCCGGTCCACGGCGTCATCCATAACTTGTGGGAATATTCTCTTCCCCAACAGGAAATGGCAAAGAGCACAGCAAAAGCTGTCCATATAGTCCCTCCTAGGCTCCGCCCACCCCAGTCATTCGACCGATGGACAGGAGAAAAAACAGGAGAAACCATAAGGTGCCGTGGTGACTGTAGTTAAAGAAAAAAATTCATCAAACCTTATTAGAAAACCAGGGCGGGCCGTGGACCGGACACACCGTTGGAGAAAGTAATTTATCAGGTAAGCATAAATTCTGTTTTCTCCAACATTGGTGTGTCCGGTCCACGGCGTCATCCATAACTTGTGGGAACCAATACCAAAGCTTTAGGACACGGATGAAGGGAGGGAGCCAATCAGGTTACCTAAACAGAAGACACCAGGGCTTGCAAAACCTTTCTCCCAAAAATAGCCTCCGAAGAAGCAAAAGTATCAAATTTGTAGAATTTGGCAAAAGTGTGCAGGGAAGACCAAGTCGCTGCCTTACATATCTGATCAACAGAAGCCTCGTTCTTGAAGGCCCATGAGGAAGCCACAGCCCTAGTAGAGTGAGCTGTGATGCGTTCAGGAGGCCAATCGTAAGCCAATCAGATGATGCCTTTTAGCCAAAAGGAAAGAGAGGTAGCAGTAGCTTTTTGACCTCTCCTCTTGCCAGAATAAACGACAAACAGAGAAGACGTTTGTCTGAAATCCTTTGTTGCTTCTAAATAGAACTTTAAAGCACGAACTACATCTAAATTGTGTAACAAACGTTCCTTATTTGAAACTGGATTCGGACACAAAGAAGGCACAACTATTTCCTGGTTAATATTCTTGTTGGAAACAACCTTTGGAAGGAAACCAGGTTTAGTACGCAAAACAACCTTATCTGAATGGAACACCAGATAGGGCGGATTACACTGCAAAGCAGATAACTCAGAAACTCTTCTAGCAGAAGAAATAGCAACCAAAAACAGAACTTTCCAAGATAACATCTTGATATCTATGGAATGTAGAGGTTCAAACGGAACCCCTTGAAGAACTGAAAGAACTAAATTCAGACTCCAGGGAGGAGTCAAAGGTCTGTAAACAGGCTTGATCCTGACCAAAGCCTGTACAAAAGCTTGAACATCAGGCACAGCTGCCAGTCGTTTGTGTAACAAGACAGATAAAGCAGAAATCTGTCCCTTTAGAGAACTCGCTGATAATCCCTTATCCAAACCTTCTTGTAGAAAGGAAAGGATCCTAGGAATTTTGATCTTACTCCATGGAATCCCTTGGATTCACACCAACAGATATATCTTTTCCATATTTTATGGTAAATTTTTCTAGTTACAGGTTTTCTGGCTTGTACCAGAGTATCTATTACAGAATCCAAAAACCCACGCTTAGATAAAATCAAGCATTCAATTTCCAAGCCGTTAGCTTGAGGGAAACTAGATTTGGATGTTCGAATGGACCTTGTACTAGAAGATCCTGTCTCAAAGGTAGCTTCCATGGTGGAGCCGATGACATTCACCAGGTCTGCATACCAAGTCCTGCGTGGCCACGCAGGAGCTATCAAGATCACTGAGGTCCTCTCCTGCTTGATCCTGGCTACCAGCCTGGGAATGAGAGGAAACGGTGGAAACACATAAGCTAGGTTGAAGGTCCAAGGCGCTACTAATGCATCCACTAGAGTCGCCTTGGGATCCCTGGATCTGGACCCGTAGCAAGGAACCTTGAAGTTCTGACGAGACGCCATCAGATCCATGTCTGGAATGCCCCATAATTGAGTCAACTGGGCAAATATCTCCGGGTGGAGTTCCCACTCTCCCGGATGGAATGTCTGACGACTCAGATAATCCGCCTCCCAGTTTTCCACTCCTGGGATGTGGATCGCAGATAGGTGGCAGGAGTGATCCTCCGCCCATTTTATGATTTTGGTCACTTCTTTCATCGCCAGGGAACTCCTTGTTCCCCCCTGATGGTTGATGTAAGCAACAGTCGTCATGTTGTCTGATTGGAATCTTATGAATCTGGCCTTTGCTAGTTGAGGCCAAGCCCTGAGAGTATTGAATATCGCTCTCAGTTTCAGAATGTTTATCAGGAGAAGAGACTCTTCCCGAGACCATAGCCCCTGAGCTTTCAGGGAGTCCCAGACCGCGTCCCAGCCCACTAGACTGGCGTCGGTCGTGACGATGACCCACTCTGGTCTGCGGAAGTTCATTCCCTGGGACAGGTGATCCTGTGTTAGCCACCAACGGAGTGAGTCTCTGGTCTTCTGATCTACTTGAATCACTGGAGACAAGTCTGTATAGTCCCCATTCCACTGTTTCAGCATGCACAGTTGTAATGGTCTTAGATGAATTCGCGCAAAAGGAACAATGTCCATTGCTGCAACCATCAACCATACTACTTCCATGCACTGAGCTATGGAAGGTCGTAGAACAGAGTGAAGAACTTGACAAGCGTTTAGAAGTTTTGACTTTCTGACATCTGTCAGGAAAATCTTCATTTCTAAAGAATCTATTATTGTCCCCAAGAAAGGAACTCTTGTCGACGGAGACAGGGAACTTTTTTCTATGTTCACTTTCCATCCGTGAGATCTGAGAAAGGCCAGAACGATGTCTGTGTGAGCCTTTGCCTTTGAAAGAGACGACGCTTGTATCAGAATGTCGTCCAAGTAAGGTGCCACTGCAATGCCCCTTGGTCTTAGAACCGCTAGAAGGGACCCGAGTACCTTTGTGAAAATCCTTTGAGCAGTGGCTAGCCCGAATGGGAGAGCCACAAACTGGTAATGTTTGTCCAGAAAGGCGAACCTTAGGAACTGATGATGATCTTTGTGGATAGGAATATGTAGATACGCATCCTTTAGATCCATGGTAGTCATAAATTGACCCTCCTGGATTGTAGGTAAAATCGTTTGAATAGTTTCCTTTTTGAACGATGGCACTCTGAGAAAATTGTTTAGGATCTTTAAATCCAGAATTGGTCTGAAAGTTCCCTCTTTTTTGGGAACTACAAACAGATTTGAGTAAAAACCCATTCCTTGTTCCACGGTTGGAACTGGGTGTATCACTCCCATTTTTAACAGGTCTTCTACACAATGTAAGAATGCCTGTCTCTTTATTTGGTTTGAAGATAAGTGAGACATGTGGAACCTTCCCCTTGGGGGTAGTTCCTTGAATTCCACAAGATAACCCTGAGAAACTATTTCTAGTGCCCAGGGGTCCTGAACATCTCTTGCCCAAGCCTGAGCAAAGAGAGAGAGTCTGCCCCCTACTAGATCCGGTCCCGGATCGGGGGCTACTCCTTCATGCTGTTTTGGTAGCAGCAGCAGGCTTCTTGGCCTGCTTACCCTTGTTCCAGCCTTGCATCGGTTTCCAAGCTGGTTTGGTTTGTGAAGCATTACCCTCTTGTCTAGAGGCTGCAGAGTTGGAGGCCGGTCCGTTCCTGAAATTGCGAAAGGAACGAAAATTAGACTTATTCTTGGCCTTGAAAGGCCTATCTTGTGGAAGGGCGTGGCCCTTACCCCCAGTGATGTCTGAGATAATCTCTTTCAATTCTGGCCCAAAAACAGAATTTATGTTTACCTGATAAATTACTTTCTCCAACGGTGTGTCCGGTCCACGGCGTCATCCTTACTTGTGGGATATTCTCTTCCCCAACAGGAAATGGCAAAGAGCCCAGCAAAGCTGGTCACATGATCCCTCCTAGGCTCCGCCTACCCCAGTCATTCGACCGACGTTAAGGAGGAATATTTGCATAGGAGAAACCATATGATACCGTGGTGACTGTAGTTAAAGAAAATAAATTATCAGACCTGATTAAAAAAACAGGGCGGGCCGTGGACCGGACACACCGTTGGAGAAAGTAATTTATCAGGTAAACATAAATTCTGTTTTCTCCAACATAGGTGTGTCCGGTCCACGGCGTCATCCTTACTTGTGGGAACCAATACCAAAGCTTTAGGACACGGATGAAGGGAGGGAGCAAATCAAGTCACCTAAATGGAAGGCACCACGGCTTGCAAAACCTTTCTCCCAAAAATAGCCTCAGAAGAAGCAAACGTATCAAACTTGTAAAATTTGGTAAAAGTGTGCAGTGAAGACCAAGTCGCTGCCCTACATATCTGATCAACAGAAGCCTCGTTCTTGAAGGCCCATGTGGAAGCCACAGCCCTAGTGGAATGAGCTGTGATTCTTTCAGGAGGCTGCCGTCCGGCAGCCTCGTAAGCCAATCTGATGATGCTTTTAATCCAAAAAGAGAGAGAGGTAGAAGTTGCTTTTTGACCTCTCCTTTTACCAGAATAAACAACAAACAAGGAAGATGTTTGTCTAAAATCCTTTGTAGCATCTAAATAGAATTTTAGAGCGCGAACAACATCCAAATTGTGCAACAAACGTTCCTTCTTCAAAACTGGTTTCGGACACAAAGAAGGCACGACTATCTCCTGGTTAATGTTTTTGTTAGAAACAACTTTTGGAAGAAAACCAGGTTTAGTACGTAAAACAACCTTATCTGCATGGAACACCAGATAAGGAGGAGAACACTGCAGAGCAGATAATTCTGAAACTCTTCTAGCAGAAGAAATTGCAACCAAAAACAAAACTTTCCAAGATAATAACTTAATATCAACGGAATGTAAGGGTTCAAACGGAACCCCCTGAAGAACTGAAAGAACTAAGTTGAGACTCCAAGGAGGAGTCAAAGGTTTGTAAACAGGCTTGATTCTAACCAGAGCCTGAACAAAGGCTTGAACATCTGGCACAGCTGCCAGTTTTTTGTGAAGTAACACAGACAAGGCAGAAATCTGTCCCTTCAAGGAACTTGCAGATAATCCTTTCTCCAATCCTTCTTGAAGAAAGGATAGAATCTTAGGAATCTTTACCTTGTCCCAAGGGAATCCTTTAGATTCACACCAACAGATATATTTTTTCCATATTTTGTGGTAAATTTTTCTAGTTACAGGCTTTCTGGCCTGAACAAGAGTATCAATAACAGAATCTGAGAACCCTCGTTTTGATAAGATCAAGCGTTCAATCTCCAAGCAGTCAGCTGGAGTGAGACCAGATTCGGATGTTCGAACGGACCTTGAACAAGAAGGTCTCGTCTCAAAGGTAGCTTCCATGGTGGAGCCGATGACATATTCACCAGATCTGCATACCAAGTCCTGCGTGGCCACGCAGGAGCTATCAAGATCACTGACGCCCTCTCCTGATTGATCCTGGCTACCAGCCTGGGGATGAGAGGAAACGGCGGGAATACATAAGCTAGTTTGAAGGTCCAAGGTGCTACTAGTGCATCTACTAGAGTCGCCTTGGGATCCCTGGATCTGGACCCGTAGCAAGGAACCTTGAAGTTCTGACGAGAGGCCATCAGATCCATGTCTGGAATGCCCCACAGTTGAGTAATTTGGGCAAAGATTTCCGGATGGAGTTCCCACTCCCCCGGATGTAATGTCTGACGACTCAGAAAATCCGCTTCCCAATTTTCCACTCCTGGGATGTGGATTGCAGACAGGTGGCAGGAGTGAGTCTCCGCCCATTGAATGATTTTGGTCACTTCTTCCATCGCCAGGGAACTCCTTGTTCCCCCCTGATGGTTGATGTACGCAACAGTCGTCATGTTGTCTGATTGAAACCGTATGAACTTGGCCTTTGCTAGCTGAGGCCAAGCCTTGAGAGCATTGAATATCGCTCTCAGTTCCAGAATATTTATCGGTAGAAGAGATTCTTCCCGAGACCAAAGACCCTGAGCTTTCAGGGATCCCCAGACCGCGCCCCAGCCCATCAGACTGGCGTCGGTCGTGACAATGACCCACTCTGGTCTGCGGAAGGTCATCCCTTGTGACAGGTTGTCCAGGGACAGCCACCAACGGAGTGAGTCTCTGGTCCTCTGATTTACTTGTATCTTCGGAGACAAGTCTGTATAGTCCCCATTCCACTGACTGAGCATGCACAGTTGTAATGGTCTTAGATGAATGCGCGCAAAAGGAACTATGTCCATTGCCGCTACCATCAAACCTATTACTTCCATGCACTGCGCTATGGAAGGAAGAGGAACGGAATGAAGTGTTTGACAAGAGTTTAGAAGTTTTGTTTTTCTGGCCTCTGTCAGAAAAATCCTCATTTCTAAGGAGTCTATTATTGTTCCCAAGAAGGGAACCCTTGTCGACGGAGATAGAGAACTCTTTTCCACGTTCACTTTCCATCCGTGAGATCTGAGAAAGGCCAGGACTATGTCCGTGTGAGCCTTTGCTTGAGGAAGGGACGACGCTTGAATCAGAATGTCGTCCAAGTAAGGTACTACTGCAATGCCCCTTGGTCTTAGCACCGCTAGAAGGGACCCTAGTACCTTTGTGAAAATCCTTGGAGCAGTGGCTAATCCGAAAGGAAGCGCCACGAACTGGTAATGCTTGTCCAGGAATGCGAACCTTAGGAACCGATGATGTTCCTTGTGGATAGGAATATGTAGATACGCATCCTTTAAATCCACCGTGGTCATGAATTGACCTTCCTGGATGGAAGGAAGAATTGTTCGAATGGTTTCCATTTTGAACGATGGAACCTTGAGAAACTTGTTTAAGATCTTGAGATCTAAGATTGGTCTGAACGTTCCCTCTTTTTTGGGAACAGATTGGAGTAGAACCCCATCCCTTGTTCTCCTAATGGAACAGGATGAATCACTCCCATTTTTAACAGGTCTTCTACACAATGTAAGAATGCCTGTCTCTTTATGTGGTCTGAAGACAATTGAGACCTGTGGAACCTCCCCCTTGGGGGAAGCCCCTTGAATTCCAGAAGATAACCTTGGAAGACTATTTCTAGTGCCCAAGGATCCAGAACATCTCTTGCCCAAGCCTGAGCGAAGAGAGAGAGTCTGCCCCCCACCAGATCCGGTCCCGGATCGGGGGCCAACATTTCATGCTGTCTTGGTAGCAGTGGCAGGTTTCTTGGCCTGCTTTCCCTTGTTCCAGCCTTGCATTGGTCTCCAGGCTGGCTTGGCTTGAGAAGTATTACCCTCTTGCTTAGAGGACGTAGCACTTGGGGCTGGTCCGTTTCTACGAAAAGGACGAAAATTAGGTTTATTTTTGGCCTTGAAAGACCTATCCTGAGGAAGGGCGTGGCCCTTACCCCCAGTGATATCAGAGATAATCTCTTTCAAGTCAGGGCCAAACAGCGTTTTCCCCTTGAAAGGAATGTTAAGGAGTTTGTTCTTGGAAGACGCATCCGCTGACCAAGATTTCAACCAAAGCGCTCTACGCGCCACAATAGCAAACCCAGAATTCTTCGCCGCTAACCTAGCCAATTGCAAAGTGGCGTCTAGGGTGAAAGAATTAGCCAATTTGAGAGCACGGATTCTGTCCATAATCTCCTCATAAGGAGGAGAATCACTATCGATCGCCTTTACTAGCTCATCGAACCAGAAACACGCGGCTGTAGTGACAGGGACAATGCATGAAATTGGTTGTAGAAGGTAACCTTGCTGAACAAACATCTTTTTAAGCAAACCTTCTAATTTTTTATCCATAGGATCTTTGAAAGCACAACTATCTTCTATGGGTATAGTGGTGCGTTTGTTTAAAGTAGAAACCGCTCCCTCGACCTTGGGGACAGTCTGCCATAAGTCCTTTCTAGGGTCGACCATAGGAAACAATTTTTTAAATATGGGGGGAGGGACGAAAGGTATACCGGGCCTTTCCCATTCTTTATTTACAATGTCCGCCACCCGCTTGGGTATAGGAAAAGCTTCTGGGAGCCCCGGGACCTCTAGGAACTTGTCCATTTTACATAGTTTCTCTGGGATGATCAAATTCTCACAATCATCCAGAGTGGATAATACCTCCTTAAGCAGAGCGCGGAGATGTTCCAACTTAAATTTAAATGTAATCACATCGGGTTCAGCTTGTTGAGAAATTTTCCCTGAATCTGAAATTTCTCCCTCAGACAAAACCTCCCTGGCCCCCTCAGACTGGTGTAGGGGCATTTCAGAACCATTATCATCAGCGTCCTCATGCTCTTCAGTATCTAAAACAGAGCAGTCGCGCTTACGCTGATAAGTGGGCATTTTGGCTAAAATGTTTTTGATAGAATTATCCATTACAGCCGTTAATTGTTGCATAGTAAGGAGTATTGGCGCGCTAGATGTACTAGGGGCCTCCTGAGTGGGCAAGACTCGTGTAGACGAAGGAGGGAATGATGCAGTACCATGCTTACTCCCCTCACTTGAGGAATCATCTTGGGCATCATTTTCAGTGTCACATAAATCACATTTATTTAAATGAGAAGGAATCTTAAAGCCTTAAAAGTATTGCACACCAAATTTGGAAGCTTTAACCCTTAAAATAACGGAACCGGAGCCGTTTTTAACTTTAACCCCTTTACAGTCCCTGGTATCTGCTTTGCTGAGACCCAACCAAGCCCAAAGGGGAATACGATACCAAATGACGCCTTCAGAAAGTCTTTTCTATGTATCAGAGCTCCTCACACATGCGACTGCATGTCATGCTTCTCAAAAACAAGTGCGCAATACCGGCGCGAAAATGAGGCTCTGCCTATGATTAGGGAAAGCCCCTAGAGAATAAGGTGTCTAAAACAGTGCCTGCCGATATTATTTAACAAAAATACCCAGATTAAATGATTCCTCAAGGCTAAATATGTGTAATATATGAATCGATTTAGCCCAGAAAATGTCTACAGTCTTAATAAGCCCTTGTGAAGCCCTTATTTACTGTCTGAATAAAAATGGCTTACCGGATCCCATAGGGAAAATGACAGCTTCCAGCATTACATCGTCTTGTTAGAATGTGTCATACCTCAAGCAGCAAAAGACTGCTCACTGTTCCCCCAACTGAAGTTAATTCCTCTCAACAGTCCTGTGTGGAACAGCCATGGATTTTAGTAACGGTTGCTAAAATCATTTTCCTCATACAAACAGAAATTTTCATCTCTTTTCTGTTTCAGAGTAAATAGTACATACCAGCACTATTTTAAAATAACAAACTCTTGATTGAATAATAAAAACTACAGTTAAACACTAAAAAACTCTAAGCCATCTCCGTGGAAATGTTGCCTGTACAACGGCAAAGAGAATGACTGGGGTAGGCGGAGCCTAGGAGGGATCATGTGACCAGCTTTGCTGGGCTCTTTGCCATTTCCTGTTGGGGAAGAGAATATCCCACAAGTAAGGATGACGCCGTGGACCGGACACACCTATGTTGGAGAAAAGGGTTTTACCCTTGAAAGGGATATTAAGCAATTTTGTCTTGGAAGATACATCCGCTGACCAAGACTAGCCAGAGCGCTCTGCGCGCCACAATTGCAAACTCTGAATTTTTCGCCGCTAATCTTGCTAACTGCAAAGCGGCATCTAAAATAAAGGAATTAGCTAACTTAAGTGCGTGCATTCTGTCCATAACCTCCTCATACGGAGTCTCTCTACTGAGCGACTTTTCTAGTTCCTCGAACCAGAACCACGCTGCTGTAGTGACAGGAATAATGCACGAAATAGGTTGCAGGAGGTAACCTTGCTGTACAAAAATCTTTTTAAGCAAACCCTCCAATTTTTTATCCATAGGATCTTTGAAAGCGCAATTATCCTCGATAGGAATAGTAGTGCGCTTGGCTAGTGTAGAAACTGCCCCCTCGACCTTAGGGACTGTCTGCCATAAGTCCTTTCTGGGGTCAACCATAGGAAATAATTTCTTAAATATAGGAGGGGGGACAAAAGGTATGCCGGGCTTCTCCCACTCCTTATTCACTATGTCCGCCACCCGCTTGGGTATAGGAAAAGCGTCGGGGTGCACCGGAACCTCTAGGAACTTGTCCATCTTACACAATTTTTCTGGAATGACCAGGTTGTCACAATCATCCAGAGTAGATAGCACCTCCTTAAGCAGTGCGCGGAGATGCTCTAATTTAAATTTAAATGTCACAACATCAGGTTCTGCCTGTTGAGAAATTCTATCTGAATCAGAAATTTCCCCATCTGACAAAACCTCCCTCATGGCCACTTCAGATTGGTGTGAGGGTATGACAGAACAATTATCATCAGCGCCCTCCTGCTCTACAGTGTTTAAAACAGAGCAATCGGGCTCTCTCTGAAATGCAGGCATTTTGGATAAAATGTTTGCTATGGAGTTATCCATTACTGCCGTCAATTGTTGCATAGTAACAAGCATTGGCGCGCTAGAAGTACTAGGGGTCTCCTGCGTGGGCAAAACTGGTGTAGACACAGAAGGAGATGATGTAGAACTAGGTCTACTCCCTTCATCTGATGAATCATCTTGGGCAACTTTATTATCTGTGGCAGTACTGTCCTTACTTTGTTTGGACGCTATGGCACAATTATCACACAATTTTGAAGGGGGAGACACATTGGCTTCCATACATACAGAACATAGTTTATCTGAAGGCACAGACATGTTAAACAGGCTTAAACTTGTCAATAAAGTACAAAAACCGTTTTAAAACAAAACCGTTACTGTCTCTTTAAATTTTAAACAGGGCACACTTTATTACTGAATATGTGAAAAACTATGAAGTTATTGTTCAAATTTAACCAAATTTTCACCACAGTGTCTTAAAGCATTCAAAGCATTGCACCCCAAATTTCAGACCTTTAACCCTTAAAATGAGGAAACCGGAGCCAGTTACAGTTTTAACCCCTCTACAGTCCCAGCTACAGCCTTTGCTGCGACTTTACCAAACCCAGGGGGGTATACGATACCAAATGAAGCCTTCTAGGAACCTTTTCAACTACTTTCAGACCCACACACATGCAGCTGCATGTCCTGCTCTCAAAAGTAACTGTGCAGTAATGGCGCGAAAATGAGGCTCTGACTACTACAGAGAAGGCCCTTCCTGACTGGGAAGGTGTCTAAACCAGTGCCTGACGTAAAAAAAGTTCCCCAAAGTTTATAAAGTGTGAATTTCAACATAAAGCTGTATAAAATGCCCAAATAAAGCAATCGATCTAGCCCATAAAAGTGTCTACCAGTTTTATAGCCCATATTAAGCCCTTTATTCTGTTTGAGACTAAGAAAATGGCTTACCGGTCCCCATGAGGGGAAATGACAGCCTTCCAGCATTACACAGTCTTGTTAGAAATATGGTTAGTCATACCTTAAGCAGAAAAGTCTGCCAACTGTTTCCCCCAACTGAAGTTATCTCATCTCAACAGTCCTATGTGGAAACAGCAAACGATTTTAGTTACTGCTGCTAAAATCATATTCCTCTCACAAACAGAACTCTTCATCTTTTTCTGTTTCAGAGTAAATAGTACATACCAGCACTATTTTAAAATAAACTCTTGATAGTAGAATAAAAAACTACAACTAATCACCACATACTCTTCACCATCTCCGTGGAGATGCTGCTTGTTCAGCGGCAAAGAGAATGACTGGGGTGGGCGGAGCCTAGGAGGGACTATATGGACAGCTTTTGCTGTGCTCTTTGCCATTTCCTGTTGGGGAAGAGAATATTCCCACAAGTTATGGATGACGCCGTGGACCGGATACACCAATGTTGGAGAAAATGTAATTTACGTGAAGATTTCAGTTGCTAGTGGTGGTTGATTGGTTGTTAAAGGAGCTAGCTTATATTTACAGAGTCCATTAAAGTTTTTTTTTTTCCTAGTCCTATCAGTATTACCGCTCAGGAGGGTGAACAAATAAGTTTATCTAAAGCAAAATGAATCTGCTGCAAGTAATGAAAGCAGATAGATGAAAAGGTGGTAGAATAAAATTCATAGACTGACTTTGTTCACAAGGCACAGCAAGAGTAAAACCACACCAAGACCTAATTTCCAATGCTAATCTTGATCAAGCTTAAGAATGGGCATACAACAAGCAGCACACAAGTAATTGCCTTGATATGTTTGCCACATGCTGTGTAGCTATTTCACCATACTAGGTGGCTTATGAGCTTTTGCTGCATTCCATGTCTTAGCCGTCAATAGCTTCAATATACTGCATTAAAGGGGCACAATGGATGTAAGAGTGTATTTAACCCCTTTACTGTCAAACAGAGTAAAAAGACAAGCAAGAGCCTCCTTTGCCAAGTAATTTAATAAGCATGTGGTAAGAAAATCAACTAAAATGCAAATCATTCACAGTGCATGGTTATGAAGTCCATATATAAACCTACATTATATCCTTATTGCGCTAACATGGTGTAATTAAAGCTAAACGGTTTCTAGGTTTCAGACCATCTGAGAATTATGCTCTCGTTTCATGCTGCAAAATCAATAGCAGAACAGCATGGAGCAACACAGAATTACTGCAATACATAGCACCCCCTTCCCTTAGTCTCTTGTGGCAGTAAACTGATGTACTCTGCACTCCACTGCTGGATTGTATAGCTCAAAACTGATATCTTCCGATTAAATTCATGGAATAGATTTGTGTGTGATCTGTCAAGTGAAATTGAAAGAAAATGTATAATACAAATGTGAATAACCTAACCATCATTTCTAAAAGAATATAAACACGCAGTCACGTTTCTCACAGTTTCATTATCACTGTCCCTTTAAACAGTAGCTTTTTGAAATACACCTATACATTTCTGCATCGCAAAATGTATTTTTCATATAAATGAAGTCTATGATGATTTAGGGATATAAATACCCAAGTAATGAGATATAAAATAGTTAATTCTATATCTGTTTTATCTTAAGTTACATGGACTTGTTTATTAACACAATATTTATTAAGCTTTTTAACTAGCTGTATGCATCTGGGTGAGTGCTGGCCATCCTGTGCGTTGTGATTGATATTTATATGCGATTTCTCTCTAGGACTTTTCACCTAGACTTGTCTGGGGTTAACTGCCTAAGTCACTAATGTCAACCCAGTTATCTGTGAGTGCCTGGTAAGCACCCAGAGCGGTGAGTTTTTCCAGTAGCATGGGATGTGTGCCCAGTCTAGTTTGAGAGCACACTTCCATGTATAGCATGTAAAGAATGATTAACTTTACAAGCTGCATCAAGGAGAATATAATGATTTTGCACCATGTTCACCTAAAGGGACAGTCTACTCCAAAATTGTTTTTGTCTAAAAAGATAGATAATGCCTTTACTACCCATTTCTCAGCTTTGCACAACCAAAATTGTTATATTAATATACTTTATAACATTTAAAACTCTAAATCTCTGCCTGTTTCTAAGCCCCTGCAGGCAGAAATGTATCTAAGTGCATTTTATTAACTTTTCACAGCAAGACAGTGACAGTTAAAGGGACATTGTACACTAGATTTCTCTTTGCATAAATGTTTTGTAGATGATCCATTTATATAGCCCACCTGGGAGTGTTTTTAAAAAAATGTATAGCCCAAAAGTTTTAGAGGAATACTTCCATTTACAGACTCCTGCTGGCTACTGTTGGTTTAATCTGTCTTTTCATATGCAGGGAAGGGGGGAGTGTCTGCTGTTCTTGTTTTCCCAGCCCCTTTTATTGGGTGTCCCAGCCTAACCTTATCAACAGTGAAAGATTGGGATCTTCTAAATAAGTTTTTAAAAGCGTTAATACTGAATTTTTAGATCAGTATTGGTGCTTATTCTTCTTTAGAGTAGTGTCTATTACATGCAGTTATATGAAAATTGGTGTATACTGTCCCTTTAATGTGTGTTACATAGATACCATTGTGCTCACTCCTATGGAGTTACAGATGGGTCAGTACTAATTGGCTAAAATGCAAGTATGTAAATAGCACTGAAATAAGGGGATAGTCTGCAAAGGCTTAGATACAAGGCAATCACAGAGGTAAAACGTATATTAATATAACAGTGTTGGCTATGCAAAACCGGGAGAATGAGTAATAAAGGGATTATCTATCTTTTTAAACAATAACAATTCTGGCGTAGACTGTCCCTTTAATAACTGACAGCACAGCTCTGACTATTACAGTCTCTCCCCCATGTTCTGTGATTATAAACGTCAGTTCTATAAACACACAGGGCTGCATCTCAGCTATTTGCTGCATGTTTATACCCAGCCAAGGAGTATGTCTCCTATCAGGCATCCAGCTTTTTTCATCTTACGTGACAAATTGCAGAAACCTAAACATGAAATAAAACAGAAAATACAAAGTGTGCATATGTATCAACAGAAAAGCAGCTATGGGAGAGCCTGTAAGAATAAAGGGAATATAAAATATCCATATGCGGACACATGGTCATTATTACTGCCCGAGTCACGTACACTAGACACATAATGTGTTTAACTAGATTAACACTTGCAAGCAAGTCACTGCCAGACCAATTCATGAGATTTTAAAGCCATACAGAAAATGCCCTACAGTCTTAAAGACACATGAAACCCAATTTTGTTTTCATGATTCAGAAAGAGCATACTATTTTAAACAACTTTCCAATTTACTTTTATTATTTAATTTGCTTCCTTCTCTTGTTAGCTGTTGTTGAAAGGTTTATCTAGGAAAGCTCAGGAGCAGCAAAGAACCTAGGTTCTAGCTGCCGATTAGTGGCTGCATATATATACTGATCGTCATTAGCTTACCCATGTGTTCAGTTAGCAACCAGTAGTGCATTGCTGCTCCTTCAACAAATGATACCAAGAGAATGAAGCAAATTTCTTAATAGAAGTGAACTGGAATGTTGTTTAAAATTCTATGTTCTACCTAAATCATGAAAGAAAATCTTTGGGTTTCATGTCCCTTTAAAGGCAAACGGATAAGTTTAGGAAAGTCATAAGAAAGATTATTGTAATATTAAGATTTTTCTTTTTAAAAATCATGTGCTCATTTATACATTAAATGTTAATCGCCCGTTTGATGTGAGTTGTTTTGTGGGCTTATACTAGAGAATCAATAATAGAAAGCAGAGAGATTCTGAAAGCGAACTTGAGGCTGCACTTATATCATGTGACTGTACAATGCTCGCGGCACACATTTAAGCTCAGAGTAACCGCTTCTATTTAACGGCAGATTTTTACTCTCATAAAAGCCGAAAGGATTAGCAAAACACTGGTAAATATGCACAGCAGTCATGGGAAATGCAAGATCTGAAAAATATATAACACAAACTTAAAGGGACATGAAACCCTACATTTTTCTTTCATGTTTCAGAAAGTACATACAATTTTAAGCATTTTCCAATTTACTTCTATTATCTAATTTTCCTTATTCTCTTGGTATCCTTTGTTGAAGCAGTAATGCACTACTGGGAGCTAACTGAAAGCCAGTGACAAGAGTCATATATATATATGCAGTCACACAGCAGCTTCTGAGCCTACCTAGGTATACTTTTCAACAAAGGATACAAAAAGAATTAAACTAATTATACTGTATAATAGAAATAAGTTGGAAAGTTATTTAAAATTACATGTGGACCCTTATTCGGAGACTGTGTCTTTTCGGAAAGCTAGAGGTGAGATCTTTATATAGGTGAATACTCAATATACAGCCTTTATATACAGGTACATGGGGATGTATACTCTGTATGTCTCATGTACAGCAATACCTTTTTCTAGATGCATTTTTTCTAATAATTCTGATGCGCATTTCAATTTTGACTATAATATCCTTTCAATGCCACATTGATATACTTCTGCATGACTTAAAATTATAACCTGCAACTCTCGTGCTTTCATTTTAGGTAATGATGCAACTCTCATGCTTTCATTTGTAGGTAATGATGCAAGCAGGAATAATGCAACTCTCGTGCTTTCATTTTTAGGTAATGATGCAAGCAGGAATAATACAACTCTTGTGCTATTATTTTAGGTAATGATGCAACTCTCATGCTTTCATTTGTAGGTAATGATGCAAACAGGAATAATGCAACTCTAATGCTTTCATTTTTAGGTAATGATGCAAGCAGGAATAAAGCCACTCTTGTGCTTTCATTTGTAGGTAATGATGCAAGCAGAAATAATGCAACTCTTGTGCTTTCATTTTAGGTAATGATACAAGCAGGAATAATGCAACTTTGATGCTTTCATTTTAGATAATGATGCAAGCAAGAATAATGCAACTCTTGTGCTTTTATTTTAGGTAATGATGCAACTCTCATGCTTTCATTTGTAGGTAATGATGCAAGCAGGAATAATGCAACTCTCATGCTTTCATTTGCAGGTAATGATGCAAGCAGGAATAAAGCAACTCTCGTGCTTTCATTTGTAGGTAATGATGCAAGCAGAAATAATGCAACTCTCGTGCTTTCATTTGTAGGTAATGATGCAAGCAGAAATAATGCAACTCTTGTGCTTTCATTTTAGGCAATGATGCAAGCAGGAATAATGCAACTTTCATGCTTTCATTTTAGATAATGATGCAAGCAAGAATAATGCAACTCTTGTGCTTTTATTTTAGGTAATAATGCAACTCTTGTGCTTTCATTTTAGGTAATGATGCAAGCAGGAATAATGCAACGTTCATGCTTTCATTTTAGATAATGATGCAAGCAAGAATAATGCAACTCTTGTGCTTTCCTTTTAAAGTAATGATGCAAGCAGTAATAATATAACTCTTGTGCTTTTATTTTAGGTAATGATGCAACTCTCATGCTTTCATTTTTAGGTAATGATACAAGCAGGAATAATGCAACTCTCATGCTTTCGTTTTTAGGTAATGATGCAAGCAGGAATAATGCAACCTTCATGCTTCCATTTTTAGGTAATGATGCAAGCAGGAATGATCATATTAATTTCTTGATAATTCTTATAACATTGAATAGTACAGTGTGATTACAAAGTAGCAAGAAATAAATATCATGTCAGTTGAAACCAGAGATTTGGCAGATTTACAGTCTGAAAATAGAGCTGTCTTGTGCAAGTTCCTTATTTCAAGACATTACATCTATGACTTGCAAAATTCATGTTCAACTCCCTGATTTTAATCTCCTTACACGACTAACAACGTTTAGATGTAGCTGACTGCATTTGTTCTCCATAATATTACTGATATAAGTAATTAGCAACCATTTAAATATTACTTTGTGTAGCTGGGTTATAATGAAACATTTACTGAATTTGCATTGTGAGCTGTGGTGATTAGATTTACTTCCCAGGCTGCAGGATTTGAAACGGACATAAAAATACAAAAAAAAAAATGCTCTAATTTGTAAGTGCATTTTGTTTTTTGCAGTATTGCTTGCATTTAACTATGTGTTTAACCCTGCCTGGCAAAGGGGTTAAATGCATAAAGGCAGTTTCAAAGCAGTAATGCACTACTGGGAGCAAGCTTAACACATCTGGTGAGCGAAAGACAAAATGAATAGGTGTTTAGCCACCAATCAGCCGTTAGCTCCCAGTAGTGCGTTGCTGCTTGTGACCCTACCGAGGTGTACTTTTCAACAAAGGATACCATGAGAATGAATAAGATTAAAGGACCATTATAGAAAAAAAAATGCTTTAATCAGTTAGAGTCCAGAGCGGTATTTCTACTGTGTGCTTAAACCCTTTGCAAGATGTAAATACCCAGTAGTCTAGGTTTAATAGTCATAAAATTACATACTCTTACTAATACAGATTAAAACATTTTTCTTGTATAATGGCCCTTTAATAACAAAAGTCAATTAAACAGTTTCTTAAAAGGTATTTGAAAAATCACAATATAATGCTGATGGTAAAAAAAACAGGAGAATGGAATTTTGAAGAAGAATAAGATTGATTGTTTAGGAAGGATGTGATGTGAGAAATTGGAGGAGTTTTGGGATGTCACACTTGGGGCCAGATTCATCAAAGTCCGGCGGACAGGGGCGTACATTTTCGCCCCCGTCGACCCAGCATTGTGTACCTGTATTTATCATTGCACACAACAGGTAGTGTGCATTGCGCCCCTGTATAGCACGCAGCCAATCGCACACAAGCATGGGATGTTAATCTCCCCAGTCGGAAAAGTCTGGGGGGGGGGATTGAGATACGGCACATAACAGGTGGTGAAGCGGGTTAAGAATCTGTCTGCTAACCGCAGCTTCTTAACTTTCGGCTGCAAATTCACTCATGTGAGCCTGCAGCCGGATCATTTGATAAAAAAAATTGCTATTTAATTTTTAGGTGGCCATGCAACGAAGTTGCAGGACAACCTATTGTTATTGTCAAGATTATTATTCTTATTATTATTTTATTTTTTTTATTATTATTATTATTATTATTCCGCCACTTTTTTCAAGTGCTTATAAAAACAACAGCATAACTCAAAAACTCATGAAACTTGGCACAATGCTAAAGATCTATGCTGTGCATAATCCTATGCAAAATAAATCTCATAGGTCATGTGATCTAGCAGCCATATTGCTTTTTGCGACAAATTTCGACAACCGCTTGAAAATCTTCTTCTCCAGAACCGCTTATGTTACAGCTGTGAAACTTGCTGTGTGTACTGCTGTATTGACCTAGAATAAAGTTTGTTCAAGAGAAGTGATTTAGTCACATGACCTAGCTGCCATTTTGAAATATGCGAAAATCTTTAAACATCTTCTCTGCAACCGCTAAGTGCAATGAAGCGCAATTTTGCACATGTGCTCCTTGCAATGTCCTCTACCAAGTTTGTTCAAACTGTGAATTTTCCATAATAAACATAGCTGCTATGAGCCATTCGCCTTTTTATCGCTGTTTAATTGCGTAAATTTGCACTTTATGCATCATGTTTACACTATTTAACTATATTACAGTGTAGCAGACACATGAGTACACATAGTCATGACCCCTAAAGGCAATATTGCAGTAAAAATTTGCACTGCGCAGTCGCCTTCGTGAAATAAAACATTTGCAAATTTTCATAAAACTTCTGCAAATTGTAGAGGTCTATAGTGAGCATTAGTATGTGCAATTTGAAAGCCCTACAATGCATAGCTTGACGGCCATTTTGTTTGTATACGTGGTTTTTAAAAACTACAAAAATCTTCTTCTCCGAAACCGCTTATGGCACAGACTTGAAATTTTGTTTATATAGTTACCTTATGACTAACATTCAGATTTGTTCAAGAGAAGTTGATACGTCATGTGGTTTGGCAGCCATTTTGAATTGTTCAAAAACGCTTAACGATATTTTTAAATTAATAATAAAACAAAAACCGTTTTACAAAAATGCTTTATTTTTGCCATGTTTATTGACATCTATGGTAAGAACAATTGTGCATAATATGGAGGATGTATATCATATGATTAGGCAGCCATTTTGTTTTGCGCAAACATTTCGAAAATCTATTTTCTCTGCAACCGCTTATGTTAGAACTGTGAAACTAGCTAAGTAACCTTATATTGTGACCTAGAATCACAGTTGTTCATTTTAAAGGAATTGGTCACAAGCTGTGGCAGCCATATTGGTTTTACGCAAAAATTTTGAAAATGTGTTTTCTTTGCAAACGCTTATGTTAAAGCTGTGAAATTTGCTGTAAAACAATATCTTATGACCTAGAGTTACATCTGATCGTGATGAATGTATTGGTCATATGGCAGGGCAGCCATCTTGAAAAACGCAAAATTTTCGAAAATGTGTTTTTTTTCCAAATGCTAATGTTAGAATTTTAAAAATTTCTATAAAGCTTTATATTGTGACTTAGCTGCTTGTATGTCATTGCAAAGTCAATGTGCATGGCCACCTCTATCGCTGCTTGCAGCTATATTTATAATTTGATTTTTTCTATAGTGGCAATTATCATTTACATTAATGTAAATAAGTATTGACCATGTGGAAATAAGCTTGTTGTTTTTTCTTTTGTTTTTTTAATGTGTCTTGTGGTATAAACTATAACTATCAATAAGAAAATGCTCTGACACATAGCAGCAATTTACTTTAGCTGTGAGCAGCAAACATTTGAACTAAAATGTATAGCTCAGGCAAGGCAGCATCTAATTAGCAGTATTATAAGGACTCTGCAATAAAAACCATTTAAAAAATATGCAAAACCACAGCAGGCAATCTTTATGTCTGTACTGTTTGGACCGGAAACAATGCATTAAAGGGACAGAAAGCCCTACATTTTTCATTTATGATTTAGATAGAGCATACAATTTTTAACAATTTTCCAATTTATTTCTGTTATCAATTTTGCTTCATACTCTTGGTATTGTTTATTTAAAGGAACATAAAACCCAACACTTTCCTTTCATTATTCAAATAGAGCATACAATGTTGAACAGTTTTCCAATTAACTTCTTTTATCAAATTTTCTTTGTTTTCTTGTTATTCTTTGTTGAAAAGCAGGGATGTAGGCTCAGGGGTGTGCACGTGTCTGCAGCGCTATATGTCAGTACATTAGCAAAAGCACTAGACGGCAGTACTATTTCCTGTCATGTAGTGCTTAAGGCATGTGCACACTACCTACCTAGGTATCTCTTCAACAAAGAATAACATAAGAACAAAGTAAATTTGATAATAGAAGTTACGTGGAAACTTTTTTAAAATTGTATTCTGTATCTGAATAATGAAAGAAATATTTTGGGTTTTGTGTACCTTTAAAGTGCAGCAATGCACTCTTGGGAGTCAGCCGAACACATCAGTAAATCAATGACAATAGGTAGATATTTGCTACCACCAATCAGCAGCTAGCTCCCAGTTTGAGCGCATACATAGATATCATATACTATAAAACATAGAGAGAACAAAGAAAATTAGATAATAGAAGTAAATTAGAAAATTGTTTAAAAATCTTATGCTTTATCTAAATCAAAGAGAATTTTGGTGTTTCATGCTCCTTTTAAGTTAATGCATCACTCCAATGCCCCTTTAAGAATGAATATTGCTAAATACAAAAATAACTAATGACATTGAACAACATAATCAGTACTTACAATGTAGGCACACTTAGGAACAAATGCATATGTTCCACAGACATACAGGTGGGTTTCATTAAATCTTTGCAGAAGCCTTATATGGTTGAAGCACTCTGTCTGCAAAGAGAAAAAGAGATTACTACATTTTACAACGTGAACACTAAATCCTGCTAGACAGACGATAAGCTAATCTTACATTAAACAGCAATCTTAAAATATAATTTTAGCACTGAATGAACCCAGCTAACATTAAAACTGATGCATTATGAGTCCTGTAAACTATTTGTTTTGACTTTATAAATAGTCATTTAGGACTAGATTACAAGTTGAGCGCAACTGATAATGTGCAACGCATTTTGTGCAATAAATAATCCACAATAGAGAATTAAAAGTTGTTGGTTAAAACGCATTTAAATCCAAGTGAAATGTTTAAACAACGTATTTTAAATGCACTAAATTCATATATATTTTACCCTATACTTTCAATGGGAAGCAAATGTAGCGTGCTCAGACTCGTTCCAAGTTGCTGGATATACTCGTGCACAATCTGAGCTACCATTTTTTGTTTTAAAAACAAGGTAATTATTTGCTGTTGTGCATTCAAAAACATCACTAATTTAGTGGATTAAAGTCAAAATTAAACTCATGATTTTTGCCTAAAATCCACATGTTCCAATAAAGCTACAGAAAATTCATTGTGCTGGTGAAATTGCTTTATTTTCAAACAAGTAAACGCAATATTGGTGCTTTATCCTTTTATATTCATGATAAAAAAAATACTTAATCTGTGTTGCTTTGTAAAGTGAAGAAGTAATGTATGCAGTATGCTCGATATTCTGTAGGCGTTAGCTATAGACTTCCCATGATTTTTAACATTTGATTGTGAACTTAAAACTAAACTATGGCATTATATATATATATATATATATATATATATATATATATATATATATATATATATATATATATATATATAAAAGTTTGTTGGCTTCTAATATAAGTGTAACTGGTTCTTTAACTGTCTCCATAAATTTCGCAAGCCCTGTTTTAAAATAAAACACTTGCACATAAAAAGTAAACAATAAATGTAAACAGATCATTATTTCTGCACGGATACAGTCTCCAGTGCGGACAAGAACAAAAAATCTACATTTTCAGGCCAGGTATTAAAGGGACATAATTGACAATGGAGAAATAATGTAACAATAATTATCCCCTACAAAAAAAAAAGGGTTGAACTATTCTGTAAATATTAACAATTAAAAATGTAATTAAATACATAAATAACATCAGAATGCACCAATTTCTTTATAAACACTTACAGAACAGTATAAGCATTTTACAGAGGCAGTTCAGTAAAAATAATAATAATAATTTTTTGGAACCTTTCTGCCTCTTTATAGTTACTAGATGAGTTTTTGTCTGTTAGGGTAACTTGCCTGGCTGCTCACGTGACTCATTCTCTATACAAAATACCTGATTTCCCAAAGCAATCAGAAAATGCATTAAGAGGGATTTAACCTCTTCCTGTCCAGGCTATGCTGGCATGTATGTATATAACTGCAGTTAAAAAGGAAGCCAAAGGATAGGGTGACCATATTGCCGCTTTAAAAAGGGACACATATGAAAAATACATATGTCAGGGTTCTTATACAAAACTTAAACAGCCATGACAAATGTATTTTTCATATGTGTCCCTTTTTAAAGCGGCAATATGGTCACCCTACCAAAGGATTAACCAAGGGTTGGCATATTTACATTTAAAACTTGGTAGACAGATAACACTTTAAGGAGCCAGACAAGTTAGGCGATAATTTTATACATAAATATATAGTTAAAAAAATAAAATAGGAGCAAAAATTTAATTTTAGAATTGCATCTCCCTGGCTCTCAGGGTTACACGAGCCCTGGAACCAAAGCGCTAAACTACAACCTTTTAAATTGCTGCAACATTCTGTATTTCATTGTTTCAGTTATGACACTTCAATACAATATAGTGCACTTTGATTACTCATGGGCTCACCCATACAATAAATCATATAGAAAAGTTAGAAAACATAATTTATGCTTACCTGATAAATTCCTTTCTTCTGTTGTGTGATCAGTCCACGGGTCATCATTACTTCTGGGATATAACTCCTCCCCAACAGGAAATGCAAGAGGATTCACCCAGCAGAGCTGCATACAGCTCCCCCCCTCTACGTCAGTCCCAGTCATTCGACCAAGAATCAACGAGAAAGGAGTAACCAAGGGTGAAGTGGTGACTGGAGTATAATTTAAAAGATATTTACCTGCCTTAAAACAGGGCGGGCCGTGGACTGATCACACAACAGAAGAAAGGAATTTATCAGGTAAGCATAAATTATGTTTTCTTCTGTTATGTGTGATCAGTCCACGGGTCATCATTACTTCTGGGATACCAATACCAAAGCAAAAGTACACGGATGACGGGAGGGATAGGCAGGCTCATTATACAGAAGGAACCACTGCCTGAAGAACCTTTCTCCCAAAAATAGCCTCCGAAGAAGCAAAAGTGTCAAATTTGTAAAATTTGGAAAAAGTATGAAGCGAAGACCAAGTTGCAGCCTTGCAAATCTGTTCAACAGAGGCCTCATTCTTAAAGGCCCAAGTGGAAGCCACAGCTCTAGTGGAGTGAGCTGTAATTCTTTCAGGAGGCTGCTGTCCAGCAGTCTCATAGGCTAAACGTATTATGCTACGAAGCCAAAAAGAGAGAGAGGTAGCAGAAGCTTTTTGACCTCTCCTCTGTCCAGAATAAACGACAAACAGGGAAGAAGTTTGGCGAAAATCTTTAGTTGCCTGCAAGTAGAACTTGAGGGCACGAACTACATCCAGATTGTGTAGAAGACGTTCCTTCTTTGAAGAAGGATTTGGACACAAGGATGGAACAACAATCTCTTGATTGATATTCCTGTTAGTGACTACCTTAGGTAAGAACCCAGGTTTAGTACGCAGAACTACCTTGTCTGAGTGAAAAATCAGATAAGGAGAATCACAATGTAAGGCTGATAACTCAGAGACTCTTCGAGCCGAGGAAATAGCCATTAAAAACAGAACTTTCCAAGATAACATTTTTATATCAATGGAATGAAGGGGTTCAAACGGAACACCCTGTAAAACGTTAAGAACTAAGTTTAAACTCCATGGCGGAGCAACAGCTTTAAACACAGGCTTGATCCTAGCTAAAGCCTGACAAAAGGCCTGGACGTCTGGATTTTCTGACAGACGCCTGTGTAACAAGATGGACAGAGCTGAAATCTGTCCCTTTAATGAACTAGCTGATAAACCCTTATCTAAACCTTCTTGTAGAAAGGACAATATCCTAGGGATCCTAACCTTACTCCAGGAGTAACCTTTGGATTCGCACCAGTATAGGTATTTACGCCATATTTTATGGTAAATCCTTCTGGTAACAGGCTTCCTAGCCTGTATCAGGGTATCAATAACCGACTCAGAAAAACCACGTTTTGATAAAATCAAGCGTTCAATTTCCAAGCAGTCAGCTTCAGAGAAGTTAGATTTTGATGTTTGAATGGACCCTGTATCAGAAGGTCCTGTCTTAGAGGTAGAGACCAAGGCGGACAGGATGACATGTCCACTAGATCTGCATACCAAGTCCTGCGTGGCCATGCAGGCGCTATTAGAATCACTGATGCTCTCTCCTGTTTGATTTTGGCAATCAATCGAGGAAGCAGCGGGAAGGGTGGAAACACATAAGCCATCCCGAAGTTCCAAGGTGCTGTCAAAGCATCTATCAGAACCGCTCCCGGATCCCTGGATCTGGACCCGTAGTGAGGAAGTTTGGCGTTCTGGCGAGACGCCATGAGATCTATCTCTGGTTTGCCCCAACGTCGAAGTATTTGGGCAAAGACCTCCGGATGAAGTTCCCACTCCCCCGGATGAAAAGTCTGGCGACTCAAGAAATCCGCCTCCCAGTTCTCCACTCCCGGGATGTGGATTGCTGACAGGTGGCAAGAGTGAGACTCTGCCCAGCGAATTATCTTTGATACTTCCATCATTGCTAGGGAGCTTCTTGTCCCTCCCTGATGGTTGATGTAAGCAACAGTCGTGATGTTGTCCGACTGAAACCTGATGAACCCCCGAGTTGTTAATTGGGGCCAAGCCAGAAGGGCATTGAGAACTGCTCTCAATTCCAGAATGTTTATTGGAAGGAGACTCTCCTCCTGATTCCATAGTCCCTGAGCCTTCAGAGAATTCCAGACAGCGCCCCAACCTAGTAGGCTGGCGTCTGTTGTTACAATTGTCCAGTCTGGCCTGCTGAATGGCATCCCCCTGGACAGGTGTGGCCGATAAAGCCACCATAGAAGAGAATTTCTGGTCTCTTGATTCAGATTCAGAGTAGGGGACAAATCTGAGTAATCCCCATTCCACTGACTTAGCATGCACAATTGCAGCGGTCTGAGGTGTAGGCGTGCAAAAGGTACTATGTCCATTGCCGCTACCATTAAGCCGATCACCTCCATGCATTGAGCTACTGACGGGTGTTGAATGGAATGAAGGACACGGCATGCATTTTGAAGCTTTGTTAACCTGTCTTCTGTCAGGTAAATCTTCATTTCTACAGAATCTATAAGAGTCCCCAAGAATGGAACTCTTGTGAGAGGAAAAAGAGAACTCTTCTTTTCGTTCACTTTCCATCCATGCGACCTTAGAAATGCCAGAACTAACTCTGTATGAGACTTGGCAGTTTGAAAGCTTGAAGCTTGTATTAGAATGTCGTCTAGGTACGGAGCTACCGAAATCCCTCGCGGTCTTAGTACCGCCAGAAGGGTACCCAGAACCTTTGTGAAGATTCTTGGAGCCGTAGCCAATCCGAATGGAAGAGCTACAAACTGGTAGTGCCTGTCTAAGAAGGCAAACCTTAGATACCGGTGATGATCTTTGTGAATCGGTATGTGAAGGTAAGCATCTTTTAAATCCACTGTGGTCATGTACTGACCCTTTTGGATCATGGGTAAGATTGTCCGAATAGTTTCCATTTTGAACGATGGAACTCTTAGGAATTTGTTTAGAATCTTTAAATCTAAGATTGGCCTGAAAGTTCCCTCTTTTTTGGGAACCACAAACAGGTTTGAGTAGAACCCTTGTCCTTGTTCCGACCGCGGAACCGGATGGATCACTCCCATTAATAACAGATCTTGTACACAGCGTAGAAACGCTTCTTTCTTTATCTGGTTTGTTGACAACCTTGACAGATGAAATCTCCCTCTTGGGGGAAATAATTTGAAGTCTAGAAGGTATCCCTGAGATATGATCTCTAGCGCCCAGGGATCCTGAACATCTCTTGCCCAGGCCTGGGCGAAGAGAGAAAGTCTGCCCCCCACTAGATCCGGTCCCGGATCGGGGGCTCTCGGTTCATGCTGTCTTTGGGGCAGCAGCAGGTTTCCTGGCCTGCTTGCCCTTGTTCCAGGACTGGTTAGGTTTCCAGCCTTGCCTGTAACGAGCAACAGCTCCCTCCTGTTTTGGTGCAGTGGAGGTTGATGCTGCTCCTGTTTTGAAATTCCGAAAGGGACGAAAATTAGACTGTCTAGCCTTAGCTTTGGCTTTGTCTTGAGGTAGGGCGTGGCCCTTACCCCCTGTAATGTCAGCGATAATTTCTTTCAAACCGGGCCCAAATAAAGACTGCCCCTTGAAAGGTATATTAAGTAATTTGGACTTAGAAGTAACATCAGCTGACCAGGATTTTAGCCACAGCGCCCTACGTGCCTGGATGGCGAATCCTGAGTTCTTAGCCGTAAGTTTGGTTAAATGTACTACGGCCTCCGAAATGAATGAATTAGCTAGTTTAAGGACTCTAAGCCTGTCCGTAATGTCGTCTAGCGTAGATGAACTAAGGTTCTCTTCCAGAGACTCAATCCAAAATGCTGCCGCAGCCGTAATCGGCGCGATACATGCAAGGGGTTGCAATATAAAACCTTGTTGAACAAACATTTTCTTAAGGTAACCCTCTAATTTTTTATCCATTGGATCTGAAAAAGCACAGCTATCCTCCACCGGGATAGTGGTACGCTTAGCTAAAGTAGAAACTGCTCCCTCCACCTTAGGGACCGTTTGCCATAAGTCCCGAGTGGTGGCGTCTATTGGAAACATCTTTCTAAATATTGGAGGGGGTGAGAACGGCACACCGGGTCTATCCCACTCCTTAGTAACAATTTCAGTTAGTCTCTTAGGTATAGGAAAAACGTCAGTACTCGCCGGTACCGCAAAGTATTTATCCAACCTACACAATTTCTCTGGTATTGCAACGGTGTTACAATCATTGAGAGCTGCTAAAACCTCCCCTAGTAATACACGGAGGTTCTCCAATTTAAATTTAAAATTTGAAATATCTGAATCCAATCTGTTTGGATCAGAACCGTCACCCACAGAATGAAGCTCTCCGTCCTCATGCTCTGCAAGCTGTGACGCAGTATCAGACATGGCCCTAGTATTGTCAGCGCACTCTGTTCTCACCCCAGAGTGATCACGCTTGCCTCTTAGTTCTGGTAATTTAGACAAAACTTCAGTCATAACAGTAGCCATATCTTGTAATGTTATCTGTAATGGCCGCCCAGATGTACTAGGCGCCATAATATCACGCACCTCCCGGGCGGGAGATGCAGGTACTGCCGCGTGAGGCGAGTTAGTCGGCATAACTCTCCCCTCGCTGTTTGGTGAAACTTGTTCAAATTGTACAGATTGACTTTTATTTAAAGTAGCATCAATACAGTTAGTACATAAATTTCTATTGGGCTCCACCTTGGCATTGGAACAAATGACACAGATATCTTCCTCTGAGTCAGACATGTTTAACACACTAGCAATAAACTTGCAACTTGGTTATAATCTTTTTTAGCAAAAAACGTACTGTGCCTCAAAGAGGTACTAAACGATTAAATGACAGTTGAAATAATGAACTGAAAAACAGTTATAGCATCAAACTTTAAAACAACACAACTTTTAGCAAAGGTTTGTTCCCATTAGTAAAATAACAATAATTAAATTTGACATAAAAATTACAGAGCAACGTTTTTATTCACAGTCAATATAAAATTCTCACAGCTCTGCTGAGAGAATCTACCTCCCTCCAAAGAAGTTTGAAGACCCCTGAGATCTGTCAGAGATGAACCGGATCATGCAGGAAATATAAGAGTAACTGACTGGAAATTTTTGATGCGTAGCAAAGAGCGCCAAAAACGGCCCCTCCCCCTCACACACAGCAGTGAAGAGAAACGAAACTGTCACAATTAAAACCAAACAACTGCCAAGTGGAAAATAATGCCCAAATATTTATTCACTCAGTACCTCAGAAATGTAAACGATTCTACATTCCAGCAAAAACGTTTAACATGATAAATACTTATTAAAAGGATTAGTGACTTTTAACAGAGTAGTTCCGGTGAAATACCATCCCCAGAATACTGAAGTGTATACATACATGTCATTATAACGGTATGGCAGGATTTTCTCATCAATTCCATTCAGAAAATAAAAACTGCTACATACCTCAATGCAGATTCATCTGCCCGCTGTCCCCTGATCTGAAGCTTTTACCTCCCTCAGATGGCCGAGAACAGCAATATGATCTTAACTACTCCGGTTAAAATCATAGTAAAAAAAAAAAAAAAAAAAAACTCTGGTAGATTCTTCCTCAAACTCTGCCAGAGAAGTAATAACACGCTCCGGTGCTATAGTAAAATAACAAACTTTTGATTGAAGTCATAAAAACTAAGTATAATCACCATAGTCCTCTCACACATCCTATCTAGTCGTTGGGTGCAAGAGAATGACTGGGACTGACGTAGAGGGGGGGAGCTGTATGCAGCTCTGCTGGGTGAATCCTCTTGCATTTCCTGTTGGGGAGGAGTTATATCCCAGAAGTAATGATGACCCGTGGACTGATCACACATAACAGAAGAAATCTCTGTTTCTATTTTGTTAAAGTGTTATTTTTATACAATTTCCTTTAACAATTTCCTTTAATTTACTGAATGAATAGACAAAATTGTGCTTGTGTGTTGCTCTACAATACAGCTGGTGAGCCAATTAGAAACAACAATATTTGTGTATGTTCCAACCACAAGCTGTATCCTCATCTGGAGCAGAAAGGGGGTGTTCCAGAAGTCCAGGTTTGGCTATGTGTTTAACTCTTTTAAATGGACAGTCTACAACAATATTTTTATTGATTAAAAAGATAGATAATCCCTTTATTACCCATTCCCCAGTTTTGTATAACCAACACTGTTATATCAATATACATTTTACCTCTGTGATTACCTTGTATCTAAACCTCTGCAAAACTGCCCCCTTTTTCAGTTCTTTTTGACAGACTTGCCTTTTAGCCAATCAGTGTTGACACATAAATAACTTCATGGGAGTGAGCACAGTTATCTTTATGGCACACATGAACTAACGCCCTTTAGTTGTGAAAAACTGTCAAATGCATTCAGATAAGAGGACACCTTCAATGGCTAAGAAAAAAAGCATATGAGCCTACCTAGGTTTAGTTTTAAACTAAGAATACCAAGAGAACAAAGC